>NW_024016831.1:0-1440 GCF_000499745.2 Eimeria mitis | reverse complement strand
CTATACGTGTTCGTGTCAAGCATTCATGGATGCACCCCACGGGTACAGAATCGAAGACGCTCAACGCACAAACTGCACTCGTACATCAGAGTAAGCACATCAGCGCACAACTACCCAGACATCCATGAGTGCTCTAAAATGTCCAGAGCACTCTCGCAACAGAAATGTGCCTCCATAAGCGCAGCAATGCGTGCGACCCGGGCCACCGAAAAACATGAGAACTAGGCGCTTGTGCCAAAGACACCGACTGCCCGAAAGCTTGCCGAGGTACCGCAAAACAACTCCTGGAGAGGAATGCAGGCCCCAACCCTCGGCCATCAGACGCCCCACGCTCTCCAGAACCTTCTTCTAAGCCCCCTAGGCTCGACGCACTACTAATACAAACCCGCTCCTAATGTTCCGTCTTGTTCAGCGACCAGACTATATGCGTCGGCGAGCAGTTCCACACTTTGCCAAGCTTCGACCGGGGAAGACCGCACTTGCTGCCAGCACCCCTAGTCAACTTGCGCATCTTCTGTAGCTCCCTAATGAAGATAGTCGCTAGCCGCTANTGCTGCCAGCACCCCTAGTCAACTTGCGCATCTTCTGTAGCTCCCTAATGAAGATAGTCGCTAGCCGCTACTCAATCTATGAAACTCGCGCCTACTGGAACTTCCCAACTACTGGACTGCTCGTGACAAGGGCCACTCAAGGGAATTTTGCCCGGCCGAAACGCACTTACCACACCATACGCATCTAGGCACAAAATACCTAAATACAGGTTGGCGGAAATGCGTGAAACCATGTTGATCGGCCTTCTCACACACATCCGCGATCCCTTCGAGCTCCAGCACGCACGCAGGCACAGCGGGACTGCCTCAGTTCGGTTATTCCGGTTGAGATCCAGCGCATGCTTAACATTTCACGCCGACTTAACAATGCATCGAATGTACAGATTAAAGGGCCCTTCGGTGAGCCGGCTTCCGCTCTCCTCATCGCATGTCCAAGTTCACATTCATGTCACAAAACCCCTGTTCATCCGCCCCAAATCCCATCGCCAGAGGGCAAACGCACACCCACAAAATCCTACGTTGTCAGCGCGTGTTCTTTCTACATGCGACTCCTTTGGCTGTATACAGTTACAGCCAAATTCTAGGAGTGCCGCGTCGCGCAGACCGCCAGAAGCCTACGTTGGTTCCTTGCAGCAACACTTGCCACACGGTGACGTAAGAATCAGCAAACACATCAATTCACCCAAGCCTGTGAAGAGAAACAATTAAACCTAATCAACACACACGAAAGTGAACTAAGGCAACACTGCTTCATGGCATGGGGCACGCTAATGGCACAGCCCGGCGACTAACTGCCTTAAGCTGAGCAGGCATTCTGGAGTGACAGGAACACCTGTCCGCCCAACTGCCAACACCTCGCCGCACGACTCGCTCGTACGTGCCTTCCATT
>NW_024016829.1:0-1440 GCF_000499745.2 Eimeria mitis | reverse complement strand
GCTGCTGCTGCTGCACTTCAGTCTCTGCGCTTCTTGCTGCTGCTGTATGGTGTCTCCCTTTGTGCTGCTGCGGGTTACCTCTCTTTTTCTGTATCAGCAGCAGCAGCAGCACCAGCAGCAGCAGCAGCAGCAGCAGCAGCAGCAACAGGTGCAGCAGCAGCAGCAAACAGATGCCGCAAGACACTCCCCATTGAAGATGCAGCAGCAGGAGAAGCACCTACGGCAGCAGCAACAGCAGCAGCAGCAACAACAGCAGAAGCAGCAGCAGCAGCAGCAGCAGCAGCAGAGAGAGCAGCAGAAGCAGCAGCAACACCAGCAGCAAAACATATAGGCGAGAGGCTCTGGTGTCTTGCTGCTGCACCTGTGTTAGAGGAGCTGATATTTAGGGGGGTTTTGTTGCTGCTGCTTGCTGCTGCTGGCTGCAGCAGCAGCAACTGTGCTGCTGCTGCTGCTGCTCTCTTTGCTGCTGCACATTGTCATCCGGGGCTGCTGAAGGCAGCAGCAACAATTCTTGCGCTTACAACTGCAGCAAAAGCAACAGCAGCAACCGAAAAACCTGCTGCTGCTGCTGCTCCTGCTGCTGCTGCTGCTCCTGCTGCTGCTGCTGCTCCTGCTGCTGCTGCTGCTCCTGCTGCTGCTGCTGCTGCTGCTGCTGGTAGTGATGTTGCTTCCTCCTCTGCGTCTGTGCAGCAGCAGCAGCAGTGTGCTAGCTGTTGTGCTGACAGCAGCAGATCCAACAGCAGCAGCAGCAGCAGCAGCAGCAGCAGCAGCAGCAGCTGCAGCAGCAGCAGCAGCAGCAGCGTGGAGGCGCAAGAGAGGGAGGCAGCAGATTCGCTGCTGCTGCTGCTGGCTGCCCGTGAGTGGCCCGTAGATACTGCAGCAGCAAAAGCTACTCTGCTGCAGCAGCTGCAGCAGCAGCTGCTGCATGTGCTGCAGCATCATCTACCGCAGCTAATACATACATTTGCTTTTGGTATTATTGCGGTGTATGTACACCTAAAGAGCCGCTCCTTGCTGCTGCTCCCCATGCAACAGCAACAGCAACAGCAGCAGCAGCAGCAGCAGCAGCAGCAGCAGCAGCAATTCTTTGTCTACGGGCCTAATCTCTTTATAGTTGTGGGTCTGCATGCAGTTTGTAATTGGGGTGGTGTACCCTGGAGGTCCCCTCTGGGGGCCCCCCCCCCGGGGGCCCCCCCGTCTGGGGGCCCCCCCACTGGGGGCCCCCCCCCTGGGGGGCCCCCCACTGGGGGGGCCCCCACTGGGGGGGCCCCCACTGGGGGCCCCCACAGGGGCCCCCACTGGGGGCCCCCTGGGGGCCCCCCCCGGTCGCAGCATCCGCTGTATGGGTACCGGCACTTGCTGCATGCGCTGCAGCTTTTGGGGCTTTGCTTTGGCTTTCTAGAAGTTGTTAGGATGTAAGAGTGTATATATATATATATA
>NW_024016828.1:0-1441 GCF_000499745.2 Eimeria mitis | reverse complement strand
GTACGCGCCACCCGCACGTATACAATTTTTGTCGGCAACGACTTCGTCGGCGGCCCGCTATTCGCGGATTACATACACTGTGAGCGCCTACACAATTCAGGCTGGCTGCGACGTCTGTCCTAGCCGGCGACTGTGCGATTCCCTTCCGCCGCAGAACAACTATCATCACAACCAAACCGGCTGTCCGTCACAACTTCTAAACCCTTGGCACAAATAGCCGTGTAGTCGCTTCTGCCTCCCACCACCCACTGTGCTGCACACATGCTGTCTCATTTATTCGCTGCGGCCGCTTGTCATGTCAGAATCTGCCTCGCAAACGCATGTTTCAGTGCCGGCGTTCGCCACCATACTTTATATCGAACAAAAGTTCGGCTGCAGTAAGACGAACTCCCACTGTTGGTATCACACTGTAAACACCCCAAACTCGCACGCGTGCACACATGCATCCATGCACGCTATCAGAAAACCCGAACAGCAGACGCGTTTAAGCATAGGTCAGGAAGATGGACCCGCTACCTGCGCTTCGGAGCTGGTAACACTGCCGGAGGTCCAGGACAAATCGCACTTCCGCCACTCTGCCTCCTTCGTATATCCATACATCCTGCCCCAAAATATCGCGCGATCGCAATATGGGTGTAGCCTCCGCCACACTGCTGCCATAGACACGCGCATACAAACTGCATAAACACACGCGGCACACACATGCAACGCCCTTTTTCTCGCCGCCAAACATTGCGTACGCTCCGATCAGAAGATGAAACACAACTCAACCAGCGCAGGCGAATCAGGAACATCCTCATACACAGCAGATTCCGGCCTCGTTTCTGCAGGCAGAGAGCGGGTATACGCAATCCTTGCTGACCGCGTCTTCCACTACAGCCCGCCATTCAATTCTCCCGTTCTCCGTTAAATATACACCATCGCACATAATCGGGCTGATCCCTGTTGCTCCCCAGCGCTCTTGTACGACTCGCCGCGGAGTCGCTGCCCGCTCCCAAACCCACCCCCTTGCAGATATACTGCTTCGATCATTCCCTAAAAAAAACATTGTTACCCAATCAAAACGCCAAGCCCCAGCACGAATTAAAGAAGACCGTGATCAACGCACAGCACGTTCCCGCTCCCTCATCGTGCCGAGGAAATGAACTTGCTCCACGTGCTTCTAACTGCGCACCCACCTTTCTAGATGCGGAATGCACATCACTTCCGTATCGATGGCTGCGCAGCCCCACCCAGTCCTCAACCAACCTCGGCACCGCACACAACGTCAGTCAACCGACTCGGCGCCTACCACCGTCGGACCCTTCATACAAATACCCACACTAAACATGCAAAAGCAATCTTGATAGCCATGCCACGAGAGGACGCGCAACCGCCTACACCTTTCGAAAAGCAAGCTCCAAATCCGCCTGTTGGCAGACCCGGGCACAGACGCATGGAC
>NW_024016827.1:0-1441 GCF_000499745.2 Eimeria mitis | reverse complement strand
GATTTACGGATCTAAACAGCGAACACCCCTTTGCTAAAATGTACGGAGAAGATAGTGCAATTTTCCAAGCTCTCAGCACATGTTTATCGGAAAAGGGGAGCGGAGACTTGCTGCAGGAGGACGACGGCACGAATCGAATCGACCCTATTTTAGAGAAGCTGGAAGAATCAAAGAAGGAAATATGTGCTAAAATTCCAAAGCCACCCACTGTTAATTTTAAGAGTACGGTATCCCTTTCCCACCACATTGCTGCCGAAGGCACATTGGTGTGTGGTTTGGATGAAGGCGTCGCATGGTCTGGGGGGTGGGACAGAAAAGGACTCCTGTGCTGTCCTTTGCTGGCTGTGGCATTCAGATCTGGACACATTTGGTGACAATGCAAGGCTGCAAGGTTGGGCGGTAGTTCTGCGAGATCGTTCGAGTTTCAGCACGTTCAAGAAAGTGCAAGATGTACGCCGTTTTGTTCATGAGTAGCGGTACAGTACAGTACATTACAGCCTGGAGAAGCAAGAAACGTTCGTGCGTTACTGTAAGCTTAGATTCATGAAGACTAATTGGCGAGTGATATGCTAAGAGTGTTTAATTTAACCGGATGAATATTTTCATTGTGTGGTTGAGGTGAGACTGTCGGTGCCTACAGAGCGGGATTCAAGAACCGGATTCTCGAGTGCAGGTAGACGATATAACCGGCACCATCTATGGTTTGCAAACTGTCAGGAGTTTGGTCCACCCATGGAAAGTTGTCATAAGCGATTCTTCAAGTCCGGGGGAGCTGATTGTCACCAGCCAAGCCCCATCAGAAGAAGTTCTGAATAAATGGTTTGATGAATGCTCGGCGAACGTGGGACGGGTGCGTTTCCCCTATCGCAAGTACACAGCACGCTTACTTTATCCTAGAGCCACATGACCTGCAAGGTCTTCCACTCAAATGCAAACGAAGATTCACGTAACTGCTGCTTGATGCGTTTCAGAACACGATCGATTGTGAAAAAGTAAGGGAGGCGGTGCGGCTGTTGAAGAAGAAGATTGCGCTCATGATAGCTCCGGCAGCATGCTATGGAAGTAGCAGCGGCACCCCAGCAACGGTGTGTACGGTTCCAGAGTTGATGGGAGGTGTTGGAGAATCGCCTGTACCGCAGAATGCTCTTGACAGATCAGTTACCGACGTTATTGGCGTAGGTGAGACTTGGAACCGTTCCTTCCTGCTTTGCCACAGTTAGGACGCCTCGGCACGATCGTGGACCACTGCGACAAACAAAAATATCGCAGCATTAAGGATACATCGCTTGGTGTGTTGCTTTTCCATTGCTCTGCGATTGCGCAATGTGCTGATTTCAGTGAACGAGTTGAAAGCGAAGGTCGAAGGCAGCAGCGATGCAGCGTGTGAGTATTTGGTATACTCCTACTTGCCCTTCCACTTCTTTGCTCACGTTCAGGTTCC
>NW_024016826.1:0-1441 GCF_000499745.2 Eimeria mitis | reverse complement strand
AGTACGTGAACATGGCAATATGTGGTAGGAGGCAGAAGCGGTGGGAGATGGTTCGTTTCCAGTGCTTAGTTGTATTGAGGGCCATCCTGGTTATTCGCAGTGATGCGTGTTTTGCGGAGAAACAAAATAGGGTGGGAGGGGCACGTCGTAGCGGAGAAAAGCGTTTGTTGCTTGGCTAGATTAATTCAGCCGGTTGTTTTCGCAATTGGTGCAATCAGTATATGAATATGCCACTGGCCGTTGCTGGAACATGGGAAGCATTGCAAAATCTCAGGAGCATTCCAAAGTAGGGTGCAGGAGCAAGCCGGAAGGGTTCCCTCAGTCTGCGCGCGCATGACTGTCGTTAATCTTCCAGGAAGAAGCACTTCGACTAGGATGCCCACTTCTGGCAGATGGATCATTTTGCAGTTGGTGCAAGGTTTGCATTTGGTTCGTTTAGCCTGGTTTAAATCTGTATCGGGTGCCGACAGGTGTGCACGCTGTGCTTCGTGGAGAGCTATCGGAACGGCATGCCTAAGCTTCGTGAGGGTATGCAGTTTGTGTGTGCGGGTGTACGGCGACGGTGTAGCGAAGCCCTCTCTGGCGTTGTGATAGCACGCTGCTTCGGCCAGGAGGTATGTGCACAATACACTAGTGGGGATGCGGAGGAGAAGCGTCCTGCCACTGATAACAACAATTCAGTGCACCTTTGCAGCTCAAACGCATCTTCTCAGCGCGTGTATGAACGCCGTTATGTATCANTCCTTTAATCGTGTTCGTCTATAATGTTTCCTGGGTCGGGGCGTTGTAGCGCTGCACTGCTTGCTGGGGTATTTGTTGAGGCGACAGAGCATGACAAATGTTCTCAGTGAATTGCTGAAGCAGTATATCTGCAGCACAGTGCATAGTAGGAGCGGGCGGCGACTGCGCGGCGAGCTGTACCAGAGCGCCGAGCAGCAATGCTAATATGGCCGCTTATGCATGATGGTAGTTGTCTAGCGGACACCGGGAGAACCGGAGAGCGAGCTACGCCCGAAGAAGCGGCCAGCAAGGATGGTGTATACACGTATGTTCCCTGTAAACGCCAGGCCGGAATCTGCTGTGTATGAGGATGTTTCTGATTTGGCAAGACTGACAAAGGCTCTTTTGTGTCCGGATTAGGTGCAATGTATGGATACACAACGGATCTGCCTTCGAGCTAGCCATTGCGTGGCGGGTTGGTCCTTGTTTTTTGTTCGGCTCAGGTGCAATTTATGGATGCATAACGGATCCGCCCTCCAGCTAGCCATCGCGGGGCGGGATGTTCCTAGCAGCTCTCCCTAATCACCGCAAGTGAATTCCATGCAGGGCACCTTTGTCCGTGTGTCGTATGGATCTTTTATACCTTTAGCCCTTTCGATTTGTGTTGGTCTTTGAAGAGGAAGCGACTTGACAAGAACGCCTCACGCAGCCATATGGATTG
>NW_024016825.1:0-1442 GCF_000499745.2 Eimeria mitis | reverse complement strand
AAATCACCACCTAGTCACTGCTACCTCCTTCAATGTATTGCAATGCCCATGCACTGCGTCGCCGGTTCACCGAGATGGTCTGGATTGTCATGCCTGGTTTGGCAGATGCATATTGGAGGGCCAAAATACCCTGCCTGAGTAGGTTCTGACGAACAGCAAAACAACAGTGGAAGGAGTTCTCGCTTTGTCTCAAGACCCAACAGCAAATGTCCTCGCATGCACGCATACATCAATTCTCGCCTCATATATCAGGAAACGTAACAGTACTCATAAACATACCGCGAAGATAAACTTTTATGGCAGATCAGACTTGCTACAAGCTGCTCTGCTTGACGAGCGCTTCACAATGTCCCAACTGTGGCTGACGCTCATGCACATACTTGCTGGCCAAAGTGGTGCGCGATCGCACCGCCACAGAAGGCGTCGCCACTCTGCAAAGGAGCTAACGCATGCAGTTCCCCTAGAGCTCCCCAAACAACTGCAAATACGCCCATCGGAAGGCGCCGCTGGATGCAACAAATTGGACCATACGCACGTTCTATCATTATAGATGCGCAGTGTTGCAGCTTGTTGCATTGGGAGCCCCCGTTGAATACCGCCTTGTCCGGAGACCAACAAAACCCGAAGGCTTTCAGGTCGTGCTTGAAACATCATATGCGTGCAGGCTGCCTCCCTGCTTCCTGCATGTCTGTCTACCACGTTGGACTGCTATTGACGCTTTTCGGGGCGGATCCGAACCTAGTCGAAAGATAAGCAGCGACAAGCCATGTGCTGCGCCTACGCCAAGCCCAAAACAACTCTGCAAATCCCACCCGACCAGGAGGTCCCGCCTGAACTCCGTTCTTCTGCTTCTCCACGGGTCACTCGATATCCTACAATTGGTTACAGGACTTGCATGTCTTCATGAGCGCACGATCAGCATCTAAGCACGTGTGCCGTCCGCCGCGCGCCATCGCCATTCCTGTTCCTCGCAAAGTGGCATCACACATGATCAAACTGACCTTCAACACTACCAGGCATTTGACACAAACCAGCACATAGCTGCAGCGTATAGCACATGTTGCTGCACGTGTACACTGCCTCACGAAATGTGCCGTAATGTCAGGTTCTATATCACAAACGCATATCGCAACGCGGACGCACGCCGCCCCGACAGAAACCTAAGGAAAAAGCAGTCAAACCATAACGAGCCCCAAGCCCCCACCACATTGCGCCTCCATTAAGCTGCACGATTACATGCAAACACGTGTCTATGCCTGGAGTAAAGCAATATGAACAGTAGCAGTATCAGAACCACGCAGATCAGATGCATGTGCCTCTGAGGGAGTACTCTCTGAGCAAGCCGGTGGCCGATTGTAGTGGCGGAGAGAGCTACGCCCCAACGCGGAGGGAAAGGCACGCGCCCAGAATGCATAGACCCATACTACGTGCACATGCAGGTA
>NW_024016824.1:0-1443 GCF_000499745.2 Eimeria mitis | reverse complement strand
ACACCCCAGGTATATGCATATATACACCCCAAGTATGAGACACTGTCTCCGGGTTGCAGTTCACCTGCATGTACACCCCAAGTGCATGCATATACACCCCAAGTGTATGCATGTACACCACAAATATATGCATATACACCCCAAGTGTATGCATATATACACCCCAGGTATATGCATATATACACCCCAAATATATCCACATAAACAAACCAAATATATGCATATACACCCCAAATATATGCGTATACACCCCAGGTATATGCACATACACCCCAAATATAGCCAAATATATGCATATACACCCCAAGTATATGCAGATATACACCCCAAATATATGCACGTACACCCGAAAGCTGCAGATACACCCGAAATATATGCACATACACCCCAAAGCTGCAGCTGCAGATACACCCGAAATATATGCACATACACCCCAGAGCTGCAGATACACCCGAAATATATGCACATACACCCCAGAGCTGCAGATACACCCGAAACATACGCAGCAGCAGCTCACCACAATGGCTCTGTGGCCGAGGGACCGCAAAGTACAGATGCAAGACACCGCAGACCAATCAAACTCCACGCTGCTGCCGATGCAGTAGCATCCGCACCCTGCAGCAGCAGCAACAGCAGCAGCAGCAGCAACAGCAGCAACAACAAATGCAGCAATAGGAGCAGCAACTGCAGCAGCGGCGAGGAAACAGCAGTAGCAGCAACTGCTGCAGCAGCGGCAGCAGTAGCAGCAAATACAGCAGCAGCGGCAGCAGCAGCAGCAGCAGCAACAGCAGCAGCAGCTGACCAAGGACTACATAACAATCTGAGTTTGGGGTTTGTTCTGCTTTTGCTGCTGCTGCTGCTGCTGCTCTTGTGCTGCAGAGACGGCTGAGTATCGATCCCGGCTGCGGTGCAACATAGGGCGAGGATTTCCAGTCGTAGTCTTGCTGCTGCTGCTGCTGCTGCTGCTGCTGCTGCTGCCGACGCATGCTGCGGCTCCCCGGGGTCCCCGTCTCGCTACCACCCCAAGGAGAAGAAGCTGCACAGAGACAGCAAAAGGAGACAGGCAGCAGCAGCAGCAGCAGACAAGCAGCAGCAATAGGAGACAATCAGCAGCAGCAGAAAGAAACACAAAAGGAGACAGGCAGCAGCAGCAGCAGACAAGCAGCAGCAACAGGAGACACGCAGCAGCAGCAGAAGACAGAGAAGGGGACAGGCAGCAGAAGCAGCAGCAGGAGACAAGGGAGGAGACAAGCAGCAGCAAACGGAGACAAGCAGCAGCAAACGGAGACAAGCAGCAGCAAAAGGACTAAAAAGGAGACAGACACCCCACAGACACGAAACAGAGACACCTCAAGAACAAGAGATAGAGATACTCAGTATATATATATATATATATATATATATATATATATATATATATATATATATATATATATATATATA
>NW_024016823.1:0-1443 GCF_000499745.2 Eimeria mitis | reverse complement strand
TTCAAGGATACAATAAGAGTTAGGCGGTGAGTGTAGCTGCATAACACTGGCCCTAATGATAGACAGAGGCGCGCTGCAGAGGAGTTAAAGACTTGAAGTAAGAGTTTTCCCAAAGCAGTTGACCACCTTCCCCTGTACCCAGCTTAATGTAGTCCCCCCCTACATATCGTGATGCTCTTGTGCTCATAAAGCCCTCTTGTAACGCTTTTGGAGGCATATGGTGGAAAGTCTTGCATGAAATTACCTTGCGGGCACATTCGAGGCGGCGGGTCGAGCAGTATTGTCAGACTTTTTTTTCAAGATGAGTGATCCAAGAGCCATTCGAAGTCGGCGCTCAATATGGAAAAGTCGCCCTCATGCGTCTGCACCTTCTACTAGCTGCCACTTTTGAGGTGGGCGTAGGGTGCCTTAACGCTCAGTGCGGTTGTAATTGCATGAAACGCATGCGCAGCAGCTTAATGTAGTCCCTCCCTATATATCATGGTGCTACAGCGGTCATAAAGCTCTCTCGTAACGCTTTTAGAGGTATATGGTAGAAAATCGTGCATGAAAGTATCTTGAGGGGACGTGAAAACGCATGTTTGACGGCGACAAGCGCAAATACCGTAATTCCGTATATGTAAGTTGTAGCTACTCCGTGCTTGTGGTGACTGTTCTTGCGGCCGCTGCCGCGTTGCTACAACCGGTAGCAGACAAACTTGAAAAGCGTGCTAGAAAATGCGAAACGACGTAGCTGNTGCCGCGTTGCTACAACCGGTAGCAGACAAACTTGAAAAGCGTGCTAGAAAATGCGAAACGACGTAGCTGAGCAGATTCAACATTTGACGAGATGCACAATGCAGCTACCATATGAACGGTTCCACAATGTGGCAGACCAGGCGGTGGGGAACGATTGCATTGGCATAGACATACGTTTATAGCCATGCAACGGATACGCATACACCTCTAAGCCTGGACATAGGCCTTGATTTAGTGCAGTGCCTCACGAATATAAATTCAGGAGCCATTCTCGTCTGTCTGGGGATGCTGTTTTACGTTGCGTTTTACCAATTTTACAAGCTGGCAACATACACTTACCGGTAAGCAGCTGATCAGCACATATCATGTTTGGAACTGATACAAAATAATTGCGACATATGATAATGTAACTAGTGAGAGAGTTAAAATACCCACTATAATACACTTAGTATAATAGGAACAAGAAGATACCCAAAATATTCAACATCAGAGCTTCAAAATTGCAGCGATAACCTTTCGTGCCACGCCTCCTACACTTCCTTCCCTGGCGTGTTGCTGCGATGCATATAAAGACGTGCCGATGAGCATGGACACGACTCACGGATTGTAGCAGCTTGTTTGTGGACCGTCCTAGCGATTCCAAAGGACACGTTAAACGCACTCACAGTTAGCTGCCTTGTTGTTCTCGTCTAGTCCTAGCTGATT
>NW_024016822.1:0-1443 GCF_000499745.2 Eimeria mitis | reverse complement strand
TTTTCTTTTTCTTTTTTTGTTTTCTTTTTCTTTATTCTGTCTCCTCTTTCTCTTTGTTTGTCTCTTTGTTTGTATTTTATTATTTTTTTTTCTGTCTCTCTTTGTCTCTTTCTTTCTTTATCTGTCTCTCTCTGTCTCTCTCTGCATCTGTTGTTTTTCTCTGTCTCCATATTTATATCTTTCTTTGTTTTATTTTTTTATTTTTTTTTCTGTCTTTTTTTTATTTCTTTTTCTTTTTTTCTCTCTATCCTTGTCTTTGTTTTATTTTTTTTTATTTTTTTCTTTCTCTGTCTTTATATTATTTTTTTATATTTTTTATTTATATTTATTTTTTTTTATTTTTTTTGTCTGTCTCTATCATTTAATTTTTTTCATAGATATACCGCAATCTATCTATTTACCTTTCTGCGTCCCCCCTTTTCTATTTATTTATTTATTTATTTATTTATTTGTTTATTCTTTTATTTATTTATTTATTTATTTATTTATTTATTTATTTATTTATTCTTTTATTTATTTATTTATTTATTTATTTATTTATTTATTAATTTATTTACAAATTTATTAAATAATTTATATATTCATTTCTTGTTAATTAATTAATTTATTTATTTATTAATCTATTAACCTCTTATTTATTAATTAATTTATATATTAATTTATTTATATATTTATATATTAATTTATTTATATATTTATTTATATATTTATTTATTTATTTATATATTTATTTTATAGGTCCCCGGGGCATGGACAAACTGATACAAACGGAGAACGGGGGAGCGACAATAACAAACGACGGCGCTACCGTTCTTAATTTGTTGCAGGTTAAGCATCCTGCTGCAGCACTTCTTGTTGATGTCGCTCAGAGTCAAGACCTAGAAGTAGGGTTTAGGGTTTAGGGTTTAGGGTTTAGAGTTTAGGGTTTAGGGGAGAGGGGAGAGGGTTTGGGGAAGAGGGTTTAGGGTTTAGGGAAGAGGGTTTAGGGTTTACGGGCGTTTACGCGGGTTTATGAGGGTTTATGAGGGTTTATGAGGGTTTGTTATGATTGTTTTTTTTGAGGGTTTATGAGGGTTTATGGTATAGGTAATAGACGGGACCACGTCAGTGAGTGTTCAGGGTTTAGGGTTTAGGGTTTACGAGGGTTCATGAGGGTTTATAGGTAGGAGACGGAACCACATCCGTGGTGGTGTTGGCGGGGGAGCTGCTGATGGAGGCATTGATGAGTGTTTATGAGGGTTTATGAGGGTTTATGAGGGTTTAGGGTTTACGAGGGTTTATGAGGGTTTATGAGGGTTTATAGGTAGGAGACGGAACCACATCTGTGGTGGTGTTGGCGGGGGAGCTGCTGATGGAGGCATTGATGAGTGTTTATGAGTGTTTATGAGGGTTTATGAGGGTTTAGGGTTTACGAGGGTTTATGAGGGTTTAGGGTTTACGAGG
>NW_024016821.1:0-1443 GCF_000499745.2 Eimeria mitis | reverse complement strand
GCACTGCAGGAGGTTTTATTGGTGGTTGCTTGCTTGCGTACGAGTTTGTTGTATTACTGGTCACTGGGAGCGAGAAGCCGATGAACTGTGCGCCCTTTTTAAGGCGCTTGGCGAAACGGACGCTCTGGTTTTGCTGCGACGATCTCTCGATTGAGCGCTGCAATGCGCTGTTATGAAGCTAAAGGATGCTGCTGGTCTGTTTTGTGGAGTAATAGTTTTGTATCTAGGCAGGGACTCAGCTCCGTGGAAGTGGTTTCCTCGCAAGGTGGAGTATCGCAGCTGTTCACACGTGACATATGGTGTGGCAATTCTTACAACGTGTGAGTCATCTTTGTTTTTCTCCCAAAGGTCGTTGAGCAGCGGCACAAGTAGCGCGTACTGTGTGCTCTGACTGCACGAGTTTTGCCTGGGTTCTTATTGTGGGCGAGAGAGTCCGCGATGCGTGTTTACATTGGAAGGCCAGGTTGGGTTTGATCACGGTTCTGTTTTTATGGAGGCTTCAGAACGTTGTGTGAGCAGTGGAAAGGTCAGATAGTTGAAACGTGAGATAATCTGTTTGGACGCGTTTCCAATTCGGGTGTGTGACTTACAGAGCTGCTAAGACCTTGCTTTTGCCTTACCCCATGTGCTTGTTAATCGTCCCGATGTTTGTAGGGCTTATGGCTTGCACGTTTCCTTGGTTTATGGGTGAGCGTGGTTTGACCTGTGAAACTGCATTGTGCCTATATTTGCGTACCTTGTGTGGGGTTGCGTCGTGCTCCCTTCTTTTTCATTTTCCGCTCTCGAGGCACTTTGCAAGTGGTTGTTAGCAGGACATAATCATTTTTTTAGAGGAGCTGGATGCACCAAAACGCAAATATTCAGCTATATGCAAACGTGGGGGCATTCCCACAGGTCAGGTGTGACGAGACTGAAACTAAATGTTTGTTCGATTGTTGCCTTCGCCCGGGCGCCTGCACTTTCGAGTGAACTAACAAACTACGCCAACGCGTAGCTGGATCGCCTGACAGCTGCATTGCGGCCTTGGTCAGCGGGCATAGAACCCCGTATGGACTCTCGGAAACACCAGCGGACGTGACTGCAACCTCAGCAGCTCGCTTGAAGGTCGAAGGATGTTGGGTGGCAAGACCAACGTTCACAACAATTTGTATTTCGATCTTGGTCTTGCGTGCAGCGATTAGGAGGGATGATGCAAGGCGAGGCCTGCGAGCTTGTTGCATAGCATCTTGAATTGCCCACCCGATTACCAGTAGAAAAGCTGGTTTAAAACACCCATGCACAGACAGCGTCTTTGTGGGTTGCCTATCCGCATGCGTTTCGTCAGCTATGTATGTAGGGGTTTAGGCGAGAGCTGGCGAGGACCGGGATGGGAGCACAAACCATGTTCGTCGGCAGAAGACGTATCCCGGCAGTCCTGCCCCTGTGTTGTGGCCGAAACGGGTC
>NW_024016820.1:0-1444 GCF_000499745.2 Eimeria mitis | reverse complement strand
TATATATATATATATATATATATATATATATGCATGCGTGCATGCATGCATGCAATGAATTAAATAAAAGTTTCCGTGGGGTGTAGAAACCTCCACTTGCCTACTGAGACATTTCAGCTGTATATACACTGTATATACACTGTAAATGCACGCATGCACGCACGCATGCACACACGCATGCATGCATGCATGCACACACGCATGCACACATGCATGCATGCATGCATGCATGCATGCATGCATGCATGAGTTAAATAAAAGTTTCATTGGGTTGTAGAAACCTCCATTTGCCTGAAGGTAGGGCCCCCAAGGATACCTTTCCTATTCTTGTGCGGTGTATACGCAGCACCCCTAAACCAACAAAATTACACATTTTATGTATTTGTTTGTGTTTACTTTCTTTTATTTCAATTAATAAATAAAAAGAAGAAAAAAAAGAAAAAGAAGAAAAAGAAAAAGAAGGAGATAGTGAATCTATTGAGTAACCCAGGAGACTACATGCTTCAGCAGGAGACAGAATAGACACCGCAGCAGGCAGCAGCTCATACCCATCAATACACAAACCGTGCTGCAGCAGAGACAGTGCAGCAGCAGATGGGGGAGCATCCACCTGAAAAAAAAGAAAAAAAAAAGAAAAAAAAATACTTAATATTGAGGGTTTAGGGTTTAGGGTTTAGGGTTTAGCTTGAAGGGTTTAGGGTTTAGGGTTTAGGGTGATACAAATGTAGAGAGAAAAGAAAAACAATATACTACGCTTTAGAAGATAGGGTTTAGGGTTTAGGGTTTAGCTTCTAGGGTTTAGGGTTTAGGAGGGTTTAGGGTTTAGGGTTTAGGGTTTACCTGCACTACGTACTCCTTAGGGAGCCGCTCCCCCTTGCCCCCCAGCAGCAGCGAAGCAATTCTCCCGTCCTGCAGCAGCACAAAACTAGGGTTTAGGGTTTAGGGTTTAGGGTTTAGGGTTAGGGTTTAGGGTTTAGGGTTTGAGAAAGGGAGAGAAAAAAAGGAGACAGAAACAGAGACAAAAAAGGAGACAGATGCATGCACTCTAAGAATATATTTATACAACAAAATAATAAAAAAAAAAAAAAAATAAAATAAAATAAAATAAAATAAATTAAAATAAAATAAAATAAAATAAAATAAAATAAAATAAAATAAAATAAAATAAATTAGAACAAAATAAAAAAATATAAAAAAAAAATAAAATGAAATAATATAAAATAAAATAAAATAAATTAAATGAAAATAAAATCAAATAAAATAAAACAAAATAAATAAAAATAAAATAAAATAAAATAAAATAAAATAAAATAAAAAATAATAAAGAGAATAACATTAACACAATAACAGTAATGTAATAGAAATAAAACAACAATAAAAAAAATAAAAAATAAATAAATAAAATAAAACTAAAAAAACGAGTAAAAATAACAAAAAAAAAAAA
>NW_024016819.1:0-1444 GCF_000499745.2 Eimeria mitis | reverse complement strand
TTAGTTGCCAAAAATGCCAGCGCATAGTCGTCCCTCATCCATGATGGTTTCAATAAACGAAACCGCCTTGCACCCTGCTCGGGCGAGAACGTTGGTTTAGGAATAGTAAGTATAAATGCAACTGTACACACGAAACACACAATCGATATGTGGTTGTGCTGCTTGCAACTTCTCTGGCCTATGTATTCTACGATGCAGTAGGTGCATGCTACGTTGCAGTAGGTGTGAGACCGAAATGCAGGAGATGTGCAGTATGGTTTCGAGCGTGCACTATTTTTTTCCGCTTCAGGCGCAACCCTCAGATGACCATCTAACAAACGTTGATTATCGATGCAATGACTCATAGAAGCTCCTGAGCAGCAAGCCTGACTCGCACACCTTTTAGGAGGCTACCCACAGTAGGTGCGAAGTCATGCTTATTACGACAGATGCATAGCGCAAAAATGCACTGATGATGATTCGTGAAACATCGTTAGCGTGGTTGCGGCCGTGTAGTGCATCGAGAAATACATACNTGCACTGATGATGATTCGTGAAACATCGTTAGCGTGGTTGCGGCCGTGTAGTGCATCGAGAAATACATACTATCTTTAAAGATGCCTATTTTTGGAAGCCTGCGGTCGAGGTGCAGAGTCTCCAAAGAGCACGCAGCTCATAATTATTCAACGCACTTTTCGTGTAGTCTGCGGTGCACGCTGAAAGTGTGATGTTGCAACAACGCGAAGTTAACTCTCAACGCATACGCAATAGTGGCGAGATGCGTCCCACATAGGAGGGACAGCAATACAATTAGTAGCACAGAACGATTCACAAATCAATGATGATAGCAGACGACGGACACAACCCGTTAAATTGAGGCTATCATCGGTCTGCTCGTCTACAAGCGAACCATGGCAGATGCCTTACTGTAGAAGAGTTAAGACCAAAAAGCTACACCGGCTGTTCAAGGTGCGCCCGCACAGCACCACTAAGCGGCAAGCAGTAACTAAATGTCGACAATAGTATTCCAACATGCTGTTTTGGGTGCCTTTATGGTTAGGTTGGGAGAGTGCAGCGACTCACCCGCTGCAAGCAAAACACCGATATGTGACTATTCACCAGTCGCGGTGCCGCTATTGCTAGTCCATGGGACGCCGGTAGGGGGCGGGGGAAGGCGCGCAGCAGCGGCGCCGAAATAAACGTCAAACGTGCTGCCATTTAGAAGCTCAAAAAGATGCCCCAGCACATCAGTACGTTGTTCTGCGTGTACCAGGGCAGACATTTACCAGTTGTACACGACCGTGATGCCCTGCACATTAATAAAGGCGAAATTACGCCACCAGACGCGGTCAGGAAATATTATGTAACGGCTATAATGATCCTCGCACATGATCGAACGTGTGCTCATTTGCCTATTCGGTTTGGCAGAGACGACGTAGCTCCTGAGGTTCCAGGCGCAACTCCT
>NW_024016818.1:0-1445 GCF_000499745.2 Eimeria mitis | reverse complement strand
CGATTGAATTCCCCTTTTTGTTGAATTTCGTTCTCTCTCGAACTCCTAGGCCCACCTGGCTAGTACTGGACACTGTAACAGCTTTCTGCCCACCGGACTTGCTAACCTGGTGATACCGTCCATGGGTTAGCTAGGCGGTCTCGCCCCTTCCTGTCGTTAAGCAGATCCCCCTAAACCGAGCTTTAGACAATATGGTTTTGTCTCCTAATGTTGGGGCTCTCGCCATAGTGACATTCCTGGTGTTCTTGCATCAAATGCACTTCGCCCAAACCGCCGGTACGTTAGGCATTTAGCATACTTTCTCCCCCCACTTTCGCGATTCCTTTGACATTTAATGACTGCTTCCGAGCTTCAGTGAGTAACCATCGTGCGCAGGCCTATCTGATCCCGGGCTGCTGCCTCACTGTGCACACTGCAGGCTCTGGCCGTGCACAGTTGTTTGATGCACTTACGAGTGGACGTTTCCAAGAATCACCCTACTTCGAATTGTAGGAAATGCTGCTACCAAACATCTCTACGTTATGAGTCCCATGTCTTTTGCTGTTTTTGATGCAGACAAGAGAATGATAGACGAGGACACCTGTGAGTCTAGATGCCCAACCATACTTTGGAGTTAGGCGACCTACTTGCAGCGTCACTGCAGACGCCGAAAGGGCGGAGGGGAATTTTTTTTCAGCTACGTTTGCTTGGGATATGGGAAGCACGACGAAGATCCAGTGCCAGGGCCATTTGGACGCCGAAGCAATGCCAAAAGCACCTTATTTAACGAAACCAGAGGACGCATTGCTCCACATGCATGAGTAGTGCGTAGATAAGGGGCCAGCGGACATCGGTTGTAGATGGTAAGGGCGTTGCCGCAACTTTACAGCTCTTATCGCAGAAAACGGGCAAGCAGCTCACCTGCATAGACGACGTAAGTCTTTTACCAGAAAGGCAAATGCACAATCTATAGCATTCGCTTGATGCTGAATGCAGTGCTAGAAGTGAATGTTCTGCATGACAGTGAGTCAAAGATAGGAATGTTCTTCTTCTCTACGAGACGCACAGTGCACGCAGAAGCAGCACACACGTTTATTCGCTACATCTTCAAAAATCCAGCAAGCTTTCCACTTATTACTTGTGGCAGCTTGCTGCTGCCGTGCTACTCAGGATTTTTCCAGATACAGCAAGCAGGTCGTAAGTTGGGATAGCAACTCATCTCGCGGAGTCTGCAGGCTGTTTCGGCACTAGGCAATTCCCGCGCATCGTCCCTTCAGCCATAGTTGGCCTTCTTTAGTAAAATTAGAATAATTTTGCTCTTTCTGGTATGCTGCATTGGCCAGAGTCTCCTATGACCATCGTAGTAGAGAAATACGTAGTTTTATGGGGCGTTAGCATGAAAGATCCAAGGCGGAATCACATCTTTAGCCTGTAAGCTGACGACTGTCCCATATGGAGTTCCAACA
>NW_024016817.1:0-1446 GCF_000499745.2 Eimeria mitis | reverse complement strand
ATACCAAGCACCTGAGCAAGTGACTCGTAAAAATATGCAAATCTACTAACTGCTCATGCTCTGCACACGCGATGCCCCCGACTCACGGCGAAACAGCATTGCTACCCTCGTGACTTGCACTGATCTCATGCGCGGGGAAAAGGGACAGAAACGCGACGCTTCGGTACGAAATAACAGTCCAGAATGCATTGCAGCGCAAATTTGTCTCGCTGCGTACCCCGTTTAGGCCAGCACTACATTTATCCGATTTATTGTCAGTTATCCAATATATGCAATTCGCTAACGCACCGCCTACGAGGAAGCACGTTATGCGTAGCGGCAGAAACACTGCTGCTAATCCAGTTCAGCTCCAGCTCTCTAAAATCGGCCTGTGCTGCCTACTGGAGTACTTTGCTGCGCAGAATTGGGCTAAGCTTGTTCACAAGGCCCTCCTTTTTCCTTGATCGCTCTAAGGGAGGCGTGGCAAGCCATCAGGCTTCATGCAGGTTTGAAACTACTACAGACGTGAACATGCCAGGCTCGGGTAAGCACCGGACGTATCTCACACACCTGAAGTGCAATGAATGGACACCCACCAGAAGTGTTGTGGGCTGCATGACGAAGAGGTACANCTCACACACCTGAAGTGCAATGAATGGACACCCACCAGAAGTGTTGTGGGCTGCATGACGAAGAGGTACACGACAAGAGTCAGCACACTCGCTATATCGTGCTCTATGTTTCTCCTGCGCACATATTTTGTCCAGAAAACATAACGCATGATCGAACACAACAAAAACACTCATACCAACCCCCTCAGAATATGCCAGCAGTGGCAACCGCTGGTTCTTGGGATGTTCGTCATGACGCGCCAACGCAAGACGGGTTTCCAGCCCCTGAATATATCCCCCAAACGCATTTTTCGTCACTGAATGGACACACATGAAAACGTATACAACAGAAAATGGGAGGCGGCGCGTCGTTGTATATGTTTCACGGCTCTCATTACCCCATTGGCATTAGGACTGCCAGTACCTGTCAACAGGGATAGTCGCGCAACGACATTTGCCAGCCAGAGCAAAAGTTAACAATCCCAAAATATTTTCTAGCGAATGTGCTCGGCGCTATTGACTAGCTGTACCCATAAAACTGTAGAACTGTGAGCGCCTAAGACAGCCACATCTACGTCTCTCATGACGCACGTCCTACAATAATACACGCACCCGTTGTTGGCGAGCACCTCACAGTGGCATACTGATGGTTGCATACCACAAATTATGTGGCAAAACGCGGCGCCGCTACCGCGCACGTTATCACTTCCAATCGCGCGATGGCGGAATAGAGAATTGCACAAACGCGTTCAAATAACGCGCGATATAGACGGTTCCTCTCGGCTGCAGCTGAACGTTCAGCGGTAGCTACACAGCCTGCCTGTGGCCCACACCCACACACCCGCCGGACGCGCAA
>NW_024016816.1:0-1447 GCF_000499745.2 Eimeria mitis | reverse complement strand
CATTCTACCTATTGCCCGCCACTACACTGGGGCCCCCGGGGCTGCTGTTAGGAGGTTCAACACAGTACGATCGGATCATGGACAGAGTGGGGGGGAGTGAATATGGCATAGTATATATTCTACTTATATTGCCAATTTCGATTGTCTTCCGGTGGGCGTGGCTAGAATAATTACGGGGGAGAGCGAGACCAGAGCTCCTGTCCCCACAGCAATCTAAACTGAGACGAAACGACAAAGAGAGGTTTCACATCAAGGAAAATTTTACGAGCTGCCGAGCGGAACCATGCATTTCCGTGGCTTCAACTTATTCACAAGCAAAAAGAGCACTGTGTGTGTTTCGTTGACTATCCAGCTGGCAAAGACGGTAGCTGGTTCGGGTTGATCCCGTCACAGGGACTGCTGGCTGTCCCTTTACACCTTCATTTAACATCTAACTCTACTTCATCCAGCATATCCAGCGAATAACACTTGTTATTCCCCCTCACCTAGTTTATACTGTTGGCTGCCTCACATACATCGGGGGCTGCCAGTACTGTGATTGTAGGACGCGCACTGCAACTTCCCCCCCTGCCTGCAAACGTTTAAACACTGTGAACTTTCCTCTGTGTCGTATGTAGACCATGCCGGGTTGCCAACGATTGGCTTGCATAGTCCTTCTGATTTGGCGACAACAAGCGGCCAACTCGTAATAAATACAATAACAGGACACTTGCTTTCTCCTCCGGTTACATACAATACAGTAGTCAGTCCACAAAGTTTAACGTACCTCACAATATTGAGTTTCCTCAAGGCTAGCTACGGATGCGGTAGCGACATCGACACCAACATCGTTGTACAGTCGAACAACAACCTTGTAGATGATCTGCCAGTTTCCGAACGTTTTTGTTATTCCCGTGTACCCCGTCACTTGACAAGATACTGCGCGTCTCCCCCTTCACTGGGCTGACAACAACAGCAGTTTTTTTTACTGTTGTGTGGTTAGTTGACGCCTTTTCGTTTTTCCGGTTCTCTCTATTTCAGCAACAAGTTGTTTGATGACAACGAATAAGAAAAGAAGAAAAGCAGCACACTTGCAATGGCCAAAGCCAGAGCCCACCGCTCTCCATGTACAGCGAATGTATGAAGCCGCATAGAACGCCATAGCAGCATCTTCGCTGCATTGTTGCTGCAGCGGAAAATGACTAAGTCTACAGAATGCACGCGGACGGCGGCAGCAGCAGCAAGAGCTGAGCAGCAGCAGGCTCAGTCACGCTCAAGAGCACCACTGGCTTTCGAGCTGCGTAGACTTCTGCCTCGGGAATTTGCATTTAAATTAAATAAAAAACCAAAGAAAGCCAACAAACGTTCAACTAACAGCCCCCCAAGTCAAGCCAATCGTCCCGCAGGAAAAATCTGCTAGAGAGGCCCTGCAGCATTTGTTATTACTCTGTCTGGGTTTCTCTCTTCG
>NW_024016815.1:0-1448 GCF_000499745.2 Eimeria mitis | reverse complement strand
CGCATATCATCCTGGAGAGGATTGCGGAACAGCTGTGTGCAGAAGCAGGCCTTGAGCCAAGCGCCAAGGCTTCGAGACCGCCCGGAGTGCACCACCACCGACGCTAGCGCCGCCGATGATATATTTCGGGTGTTTCCCGTTCCTTAAAAGGAATTTTAAATACGTTTTAGAGTACTCTAGGCGTCTCATGCTCACAACTACGCCTCCAGGCCTCGAGAATGTTTGGTCTCAAGTTCCTGTCTTTGGCCACCGCCACCATTTTCTTGCTGGACACCAACGGAGCAAACGCAGCTGGAAGTGCTGCCGACACCTGTGAGCCCTCTGAAACCTTGTTTATGAATCTATAGTATGCAGACAACAAGAAGAAAACAAGTTGAAATCGCACATGTTTGAAACGAGTGTGTGTGCAGACACGGCAAAGCGGGTGGACTGCTCGGCGTCAATGAACGAGGCCCGCAAACTTGTCGGCTTCGCCGAATTCACAGAGGGACAGACTGCAGAGGAAAAGCTCCCAATAGACCCGATTTCCAAAACAGCGGGGGCAACCGGGGCGACATACGTCGAGTCAGTCTGCTCGGCGTTGAAAGCTGTAAGACGTGACACTGAATTCCTCAACAACCAGTGTTCTTGCATGAGTTTCGACGCCATACGTTACGCACAGAAACACATGCACAAATATGCATAGGCAGTTAACTGCACCGCATTTATTCCACAGCCTACCTTCCATGTGCTGTGTCCGCAAAACGAGCAGAGCGAAGCTTCTCCTGCAAAGTCAGGCGCGCTTGATGGCACCTACGCTTACGTTGTTCAAGAAGGGGATATTGCTGACTGCGAAGCCGCAGTGGATCACTGGAAGGCTGCCCTGTCCAACTTCAAGGGTCTACCTCCGCAATACACAGGAGACACGGAGCTGTACAAAGACCCTCAAAATGTTTCTTTCATTTCCCTTTTCAACCCTAAGGAAAGCCCGAAAGTGGACTGCGCATACTTCACATGCCCAGCAAAGGAGAGCAAACCCGAGCGGAAAGACACCGGTGTTGTTGGGGACTCAGAGAACGACGGTGTGGAAAAGCCCCCACTAAACGACGGCAATGGGGATGAGGAAGAGCCAGGTGCGGGAGAAGGGGATGAAACCACAACAGACAAAGAAGTGAAGGCGCTTCTTTGCATCACCACCCCCAATGCCCTGACACAAGGCGCCGCCCCATACACGTAAGTTGAATTTATACGCGAACTTCACCTTTTTTACGGAATCACGCAAAGTGAGAGATGAAATGCATTCTTGAAGGAACTTTGCTGCTAGCAGATGCTGGCTGTCCGGAGTTGCGTGTGTGTCTCAGACAAGCCCAGTGGGATCAGATCACCGCTGGACTCATAAAAAACGCTGCACATGCATTGCCTATTTCCCTTGGCTTTGCTGTTGCAGCAGTTGGCGTTCTTCTGAGCAC
>NW_024016814.1:0-1448 GCF_000499745.2 Eimeria mitis | reverse complement strand
TAAGCTTCCGATGTTGCCTGCAGCTGCTTACATCCAAGCCATGCTGGGCGATTGTGCAACTGGAAGGCAACGGGCAAAACGCTCATTGGAACTGCTCATAATTTGCTCACATCAATCATTAGAAAATGTGCCGCAGTGTTTTGGAGAAGTTTGACTACAGATGTCGCACACACCGAAAATTGCCCAGAGTCCGTTTACAACTGCATCTGCTTTTATGGGGTCGGTTGGTGCTGAGTCACGGTTTTGAGCGCTCTGGGCACCAATAAAAGATAGTGTATGCAAGCCCATTTGGCGCTTTAGTCAGTACGCGATCCCGTATTAGATGAAGGCCACCTTGTTGGCATGGATAGCCGATGAATAAGATGCTCGCATTTTCGGAGTCTTGGCAGCAACGGAAAGGTTGTGGATTTTGCTGTCCGCTGGCGCTCGTTCCAATTCTCGAGCGTACAGTGGGTGCCGCGAAGTATATTTGGGAATGATGACGTGCTGGAGGATTCGCGGTAGTGTGACGGATGCCCTCCCATTATCCAATGCGAACTTGTTGTTGGAATGCAAAACACAGGGCTAAGCGGCATGATGAGCACGTTGGCTAGACTGCAGCTTATTTGAATCAGAAGGTGCGTATGGGCCATCGAGCATGACCGTGAGCAGTCCTTTAACGGGAAATGGGCGCATTGTATCCATGCATTGATCTTCGATAAATGGTGCTACGCGTTGTCGAATTTGGTTTTCCGTGGATCTCATTTGCTGACGGTGACCACTTGTGATATCTATCCGCCTCTGGCGTGGCGAACTGCTTCTAGATAGTGAATGCCTGCCTCACCCAAGGGGGGGAGGGAATAGAGTGTAGGTCCAAGGAAGTGTTGCAAGCCAGGCAGATAAGGTGACAAATTCTTTAGACGTAGATGGAATGAGCAGCAAAGTAGTTTCCATACTAAATGTGGGAGGGGCCAGAATCAGGCGGTACGTCTGCTTTTAGGACAGCGTTTGGCATTCTTTTCCGATAGTTGGCAACTCCAGGGGAACAAGGAAGGCGGTGAACAAGGTGGATTATGACAGCAACGGGAAAACATGAACCAGCGACAGCGCGTGGAACTCATTTTAGTTGCACGCACAGGCCCGACGAAGCAGTTGTGAAAAATGAACTTTGCACGCGAAATATGCAGAAATGAGCTGGTGGATGATGAGCGAAAATACGCCACCTAAGTATGCCGCTCATCAGCAAGTGAGTTGACGAAGTTTGTTGTTTCGCTTACCTGCAGCAGCAACGACTCTAGTACAAAGATGGACTTCCCCCGGCCTCATCAAATCGTCGTGCTTCCAGCCTGGCTAGGACGACGCAATCAGCGTGGCCGACTGTTAGACCTGGTAAACCGGATGCACAGACGTCGACGAGCTCTGGTGCAAGCGTTTGAATACGCGCTGCGGCTGAAGCTGCTTGGGTGCGT
>NW_024016813.1:0-1449 GCF_000499745.2 Eimeria mitis | reverse complement strand
GCTGCTGCTGCTGCTGTCGCTGCAGCAGCAGGACCCATCCCCTCTGAGTCAGCAGCAAAGTTGTGGAGGCCCCCTCTCCCGAGGGGCCCCCTGCTGACCCTGAGGCCCCTCATCTTGGGGGCCCCCGTCAATGGCAGCAGTTGTTGCGCTTCAGCAGCAGCAGCAACACAGCAGCAGCAGCAACGGCCACACCAGCAGCAGCAGCAGCAGCGGTAGCAGCAGCAACGGTATCCGCAGCTGCTGCAGTAGCTGCTGCTGCAGCAACAACACCCAAGGCCTCCTCAGGGGCCCCTCGGCCCCATAGGGGGCCCCCTAAACCCTATCAACAGCTGCAGCAGAGAGCTGCTGACGATGAGTCAGCAGGACTCACGTTCGCAGCAGCAGCAACATGCTGCTGCTGCTGCTGCTGCTGCTGCTGCTGCTGCTGCTCCTGCTGCTTCTTCCGGCGGGACCCTTTCGTCGAGATCTTTGAGTCCCCCCGAAGCAGCACGGGGCCCTGCTGCTGCTGCAGTGCCACCTGCTGCTGCTGCTGCTGCTGCTGCTGCCCCCTCTGCGGCTGCTGCAACCGCAGCAGTACCGCCTCCAGCTAGAGCAGCAGCAGCTACACCGGCGCCTGCAGCAGCAGCATCACCAGTTCCTGCTGCTGCAGCAGCATCACCAGCACCTGCTGCAGCAGCAGCTTCACCCGCAGCAGCACCACCAGCGCCTGCTGCAGCGCCTGCTGCAGCGCCTGCTGCGCCTACTGCAGCAGCAACACCAGCACCTGCTGCAGCAGCAGCTTCACCAGCTCCAGCTGCAGCAACAGCAGCACGAGCAGTACCACCAGCTGCAGCAGCAGCAGCACCAGCTGCAGCAGCAGCAGCACCAGCTGCAGCAGCAGCAGCACCAGCTGCAGCAGCAGCACCAGCAGCAGCAGCAGCAGCAGCGGGAGTGTCTCCCTCAGCAGCAGGTTTGTTTTTGCTGCCGGCTGTCCAGGCAGCTCCTAATGTTGGGGTTCCTTTGTCAGCAGCAGCAGCTGCTGCTCCTGCTGCACCTGCTGCTGCAGTTCCTGCTGCAGCAGCTGCTGCTGCTCCTGCAGCAGCTGCTGCTACTACTCCTGCTGCTGCTCCTGCTGCAGCCGCAGCGGGCGGTGGCTTAGTGGGGCTTCCTGGTATTGCTGCAGCAGCAGCATCACCGGCCCCTGCTACAGCAGCAGCAGCAGCACCACCACCAGCAGCAGCTCCTGGCGGCGCTCCAGCAGCAGGAGGAGCAGCAGCAGGAACAGCAGCAGCAGCAGCAGCAGCAGCAGCAGGAGGGGGAGCAGCAGCAGAGTTGAGTCAGCGGCTCGCTTTGTTTGGTGCTGCAGTTGCTTCGGCGCAGCGGGGCCTCCAGGGTTTGTTTGCTGCTGCACTCAGCAGCAGCTCGCTGCCCCTGAAGGGCCTCGGGGGGGGGCCCCTCCCCCTACACCTG
>NW_024016812.1:0-1452 GCF_000499745.2 Eimeria mitis | reverse complement strand
ACACACACCCTTTGAGAGATTCAACAGAGCTACACATTTTTATAGAGTCAACAGGGTCATAAAACAGGATGATCACCACAACCATGGGGATAGGAAATCAACAGAACCATATACCGAGAGAATCAACAGGACCACACACTTTGATTGATTCAGCAGAATCCTACAGTTATTTTATAGGATCAACAAAATCACGTATTATAAGAGAACCAACAAATTCATGCTTTTTGAAGAAATTCAGAAAAATTATATATTTTGAGAGAACGACGAGGTTCTCTCTTCTTACTTCTTTGCAGCCTTTCACTGGGCAATGCCTCCCCTTTCTCATCTGTTCCCTCTGCGCCCGCAGCTCCGGCCTACATTGCGGTCTGTGGCGCCCTTTCACCTCATCTTCCGTTTCTAAATCTTTCTGATGCAAAAGCAAAAGAACAAGAAATAAATACGTAACGAAAAAGTGATGTCTAAATGTTACGGTGGATATGATGCGCATACTAAAAAAAGCCCAAATAAAAACTGAACTGTTCGTCCACTACTTATTAATATGTCTGGTTAAACATGTCTAGTTAAACACCTATAATTAAATATGTTTAAAGGGACATGTATATTCAAATATTTCCAGCTAAAGCATCCAACTAAGTGTATCTAAATAACCGCGTAGTTGAATATGTGTAATTCAATAACTCTAGTTACAGTTTCACTGAATACCTCTATTCAAACACGTCTAAGTAAATAACTGTATATAAGCAAAAAATATGGATACAGTTCCCTCTGCTTACCAGCGTAACAACTTCAAGACAGTCGGGGCATACGTACACCCGGCGGTCTCCAGCATTTTTCTTCGGACATGAATGGGCATCTGGTACGTAGTGCTCTAAACAGAACTGCAAAACAAACAAAGAAACTGAACAAACCTGAAAAGCAAACAAAGAAGCTGTGTGAAACTGAAGCACAGGAGAATGAAAAAGTTGAACAATGTGGAGAGGAGCATTCATCGTCGAGCAGCAGACAGCAAGCAATGCAGTGCAGCAGCGGCAGCTGAATCTGCACCTGAGACACTGCTCTTTTGCAGGTAAAGACACATACACATATATATTTTTGACATGCAGTTACGCATACACATATACATCTACATTATATCTTACCACATCGCCGCACTTGTTGCAAGTGAATGGGAGGAAATCGCGCTGCCTACACAAGGAGTTGCTGCACGTCAACCCCTTGTCAGACAACACAGCCATGTTCAGTTTCAGAAGCCCATGCAGATAACACTGAGAGAGACTGAAGTGAAAGATTAGGCCCTGTTAGCTGTTAGCCACGAGCTCAGACTCCCCCGGCTGCGGTTGCTCTCGTTGCTGCTGCTGCTGCTGCGCAAACGCAGTGACCCGGGAAACAGTCCTTGAGAAATGAGACGTTTTGCTCTATGCAATATTACAGATTTGTGTTTGATATGTGCTA
>NW_024016811.1:0-1453 GCF_000499745.2 Eimeria mitis | reverse complement strand
CAGCAGCAGCACCAGCAGTAGCAGCAACAGCAGCAGCAGCAACAGCAGCAGCAACGCAAACCTTATGGGATGGCGACCTCCTGGAGGCAGCAGCAGCAGGCACTCCCCTGCAGCAGCAGCTGCAGCAGCAGCAGCAGCAGCAGCAGCAGCAGCAGCCGCTGCTGCTGGATGTGACTGCTGACGCAGTGCCGGTGCAGCCGCAGCTAAAGCAGCAGCAGCAGCAGCAGCAGCAGCAGCAGCAGCAGCCTTCTCGTTTCGCTGTGCTGCAGCCTCAGCAGCAGCGGCCAGCTACGCCTGCCTTCTCATTTGTTGCTGCTGCTGCACTGCGCCAGCAGCAGCAGCAGCAGCAGCAGCAGCAGCAGCAGCAAGGGAGCAAGTTCCCCACTGCTGCTGCCAGCAGCAGCAGCAGCGACAGCGGCCTGTCCGCCTTTTCACTTATAGCAAAGTAGTAGCCAGTAACTAGCTAGATAGCTAGCTAGCTAGCTAGCTAGCTAGCTAGCTAGCTAGCTAGCTCGCTAGCCAGCTAGCTAGCCTCAGCTAGTGGGTAGCGGGCGCCAGCGCTGGAGTGCGCCGTCTTTTAAATGCAGCTGCAGCAACGGTTGGGTAGCTAGCTAGCTAGCTACCCAGCTAGCTAGCTAGCTACAGCTAGCTAGCTATAGCTAGCTAGCTAGCTACCCAGCTAGCTAGCCACCTGGCCTCCATGTTAAGCGGCTAGCTAGCTAGCTAGATAGCTAGCGAGCTACCCAGCTAGCTAGCTAGCTGGCTGGCTAGCTAGCTAGCTAGCTAGCTAGCTAGCTAGCTAACCGCCTGGCTGGGTAGCGAACTCAGTAACTAACGCCTCACTTTCTGGCCAGCCAAATAGCTAGCTAGCTAGCTAGCTAGCTAGCTGTGGAGCTAGCTAGCTAGCTGGCTAGCTAGCTGGCTAGCTAGCTAGCTAGCTAGGGCGTGTTACGTGGAGGAAGGGAGAACCGCGGGGACAGCCGAAATAAATCAATGAAAAAAAAATAAAATAAAATAAAATAAAATAAAATAAAAATAAAATAAAATAAAATAAAAATAAATAAATAAACAACCACCGCAGGTACACAGATAAATTAAATAAATAAATAAAATAAATGACGCATGCAGGCGTATAAATAAACAAAAATAAATAAATAATAAAATAAAATAAAATAAAATAAAATAAAATAAAATAAAATAAATTTAGTTGGTATACAAATAGAAGAGAAGACAAACAAAGAAGAAAACAAATAAACAAAATAAAATAAATAAATAAATAAATAAAAATAAATAAATAAATAAATAAGTAAAAAGCAGCAGATAGACAAAAGGAGACAGAGACAGATAGAGAGAAACAATAAAACAAAAAAATAAAAAAAAAACAAAAGATATAAACTGTCTCCTTTCTATCTATTTGTCTCCTGCTGCTGCTGTCTCCTCGCTTCTATCTACA
>NW_024016810.1:0-13560 GCF_000499745.2 Eimeria mitis | reverse complement strand
TTCTCTGCTATCATCACTTTCATCCTTTCCTTTGTTATGTTACAGAATCGGGCACAGAATTGCTGTCTCACATGTTCCCAATCAGTCAGTGGTCCTCCCGTACGACGCAAGTACAACCAGTAACCCAAGGCTTCGCCCGTCAGATATCGTTTTAGTTCTTCTCCCCACTGCCGAGCTTCCAGCCCCCGTTCAACGAAATATATCTCCACACGATCGAGGAAATTCCTCATGTTCTTGCCGTCCTCGTACCCTATGGCAATCTGGGGCGCATGTCCTAACCCCAGTGCCATCTGAGAGACAAATTGCCGAAATAACTGGGACATTCCCTGTTCCATCCAGGCTTGATTCATTTCAGGTTCCTAGCGTCCCCCAGCGTCGCGGTCCGGGTTTCTCGGTATCGGTCGGCCTACCCCTGCGGTGGGTTGGCTGATCTCGCGACCGGGTTCTGTTCACTTCGATTCAATAGGATGCCCCGCGGTTTCCTTACTAGATACAACTATATTCGGCATTCCTGCGTTCGATTCTAGTGGAGGTTGTATCACTTTTCCGTTGCGTAGATGCCTGTCCATCCCCGTGGTTCACTTAGGTGCGAAGGTCACTTCGGGTTTTGTGGGAGAAAAAAAAGGATTTTCTTCTCCTTTAAGTCAAACTCAATAATTTTCTCATTCCATTTTAATTTTATTCTGGGAACGGTCCCCAAATGTAGTGCACAGCGACCCTTTGCTGTCACTACGTATGAACCCTAAGCTACGTGGCTGAGCGCACACTCTGCTTCTAAGGATCTAAACTCGTAATTCTCGCTATTCTCACTATAATATCCATTGACTATTCAAAAAGCATTGGAGTTCCTGATTTCTTCCTGAAGGAAATCCTCAGAAGAATAGAACTCCTCCTGACCCTCGTTGAGGGTCAGTATCAGAGTCACAGCCTCACACCCAGCCCCCACGCAGGTGCCGACTGGTGAGCACTCCGATCCTATTATGCATCTTCTCTTATGTAAGGATGTCCTAACTCCTGAGATATTCTATAGTATGTAATCCTTTTCATGATACTGGGCCTCTAGAGGCCACACCGAGGAGCTATTGTAGTCCCCGTGCACTACAGCAGCAGCAGCAGCAGCAGCAAGCGTTAACACGTTCGTGCTGTGCACAGCAGGAGACCGTGTTGCTGCTGGCGGAGTTTTTGGCTTCTGCCTGTTTTTTTGATTCTCGCCTCACACCAGGTCCTTGCTGCTGCTGCTGCTGCTGCTGTACCCTCTGCTGCGGAGACACCAGAAGGACCCCAACCCGCAGCAAGCAGCCGGCAGAGAGCACCTGCAGCTGCTGCTGCAGCAACTTGCAGCAGCAGAAGAAATTCCCTTGTCGTCCCTTCAGCAGCAGCAAAGGCAGCTCGTGCCACAGCAGCTGCAGCTGCTGCTGTGCCCTAGCCTATTCTCCCCGGGTGCAGCTGCAAAGGCAACAGGATGCAGGCAGCTGATGGGGACTTCGGTGCTGCTGCTGCGTGTGTATCTCCGCATTCGGAAGCAGCAGCAGTGGCAGCCGAGCCGCTTCCCGCTACAGTGTCTCTGCAGGAACTCGAGCGACTGCTGCAGGATGTGTGGGGAGCGGAGAGGGATGCCAAATGCAGAGTGCTGCTGCTGTTGCAGCAGGGGGAGGAGCGGCTGCGGGACATGCAACTATCGCTGCAGCAGCAGCAGCAGCAGTCGGAGCAGGTGTGCCGACGGGTGCCGCAGCTCCACCAGCAACTCCTGGGGAAGGGCATCTCGAGGAGACCCCTGGCTTTGCGACTTCAGGAACGGGAACAGCAGCAGCAACAACTGCTGCTGCAGCTGCGCTGTATTCAGGAAGTAGAGGCGTGCCTGCTGCTGCTTCAAGAGGTGCAGCACGACCTGGAAGCCTGTGGTTTACTGGTGCAACGGCAGCAACTTGCCGTTGCTGCTGCAACCCTGCGACAATGCGCCCTGAAGCGGCTGTTGCCGCTGCTAAGAGCGACAACAGGAAGGCAAGAGCCCGCTATTGTGGCGGAGCTGCATCAGCAGTTTGCTGAGGTGTACGGCCACCTCGTGGAGGCCCTTGACTTGCAGCTGCAGCAGCACCTCAAGCTCGCCCCGCAGCAGATCACCGTCAACTCTCTCATTTACAGCAGCGCCAGCAATAGCAGCAACAGCAGGAAAGAAGCTAGCAGCAGCTCCGTGGCCACAGAGGCACCCGGAATGGCTACACGCAACGACACTGCAGCGTCAGAGGCCTCTGCAGCAGCAGCAGCTGCGGGTGCTGAGGCCTCTGCAGCAGCACCAGCCGCTGGTGCTGCAGAAATAAAGGAAAGAACAGCAAGAGAAGCAGCAGAAAGAAAAACAGCAGCAGCAGAATTTCCCTACCTACGTTTAAGAGATGTGTGGGAGGCGTTGAATTGTCTTGGGCTACTGCGCCGCCGCCTGTACACTTTAACTGAAGCTATCAGCAACAACGCCCTGCATCCGCTGCTCGCTGCTGTTGTTGCTGGCAGTCGCGCCAGAAACAATAACAGCAAGAAGCTTCTGGTTTTCTCAAGTGNAGCTCCAGATGGGACACCTGCAGCAGCAGCAGGTGCAGCAGCCGCAGGTGCAGGAGAAGCAGCAGCGGTTGCTTCTTTAACGCCGCAGGGTGTATTGCTGGTGGTGCAGTCGCTGCTGCAGTTCCTGTTGCAGCACGCAACTGGCGGCCACCCAATGTGTCTTAGGGTTTGGGCTCCGTTGCTGCAGCGACAGCTGCAGCAGCAACTGGGAAAGCTGTTCCTGCAGCAGGCTGCCAAGCAGCTTTGGCTGGAGCCAAAACCAGAAGCAGCAGCAGCAGCAACGGCAGGAGCAACAGCACACGCTCTACCATTTCTTGCGGTGGCGTCGGCTGCTGCTGGGATTGTACAGACGGAGCTGTTCCTCCTGCAGCAGGGCGTACTCCAGCAGCAGGAGCTGCTGCCCCTGCTTCAGCAACAGGGCAGCGGAGCTTCGTGGAAAGCCTTACATTTGCTGGCTCAGGAGGACAGACGGCGTCAGGTTGAGCTGCAGGCAGCAGCACGGCAGCTGCTGCAGCAAACATTAGCTACAGCGGCAGCTGCTGCTGCTGAGCAAGACACAATGTTGGCTACAGAGGACAGCGTCCCTGGTGGCATTTACGAGTTTCTGCTGCCGCAAGGTCTTCCCATGCAGCAGCAACCGCAACAGCAGCAGCAGCAGCGTCTGCTGCTGCTTCAGTGCATTGCTGAGGAGGCAGATGTGTCTCTCGTGCAGCTCGCGCCGCTGCGGATTACGCGCCAAACGTGGCTTCTGCTGCAACTTCTGCAGTCGCTGCTTAGGGGAGCAGCAGCTGCTGCTTCCACCTGCACTTGCAGCAGCTGGAGGAGCGGTGGCGGTGGTGGGTGCGGTGTTAACGCTGTGCCGTGTTGGTGCAGCAGCAGGCGCGGGGGGCTCCACGGTTTCTGCAGCAGCAGCTGCTGCTGCTGCAGCCGTATCGCCCTCCGTGCAGAAGTTGCTGCAGTCGTATCGATAGCGGATTTATTCTTGCTGCTGAGACCCTTGGGAGCCTTAGCGGAGAGCCAAGCAACAGAGCCTACTGTAGCAGGGGGTTCTGCTGTTGCGACAACCCCGGCTGTGCCGGCCGATGCTGGTGGCGCTGCTGCACTTGCTGCTGCAGTGCCAACCCACCTCCGGGCCCTGGCGCTGAGGTGGACAGACACTGAAGTTCTCTCACGCTGGATGACGCGGCTGCCGCTGCTGCTCTCCGCTGCTGCAGGCGCTGCAAGCAAAGGTTCCTACGAGAACTGCTCATGCAGCAGCAAAAGCAGGTGCTGCCCTTGCCCTGGTGGTGCAGCGCGGCGCGCCTTCACGGTGTGGGGGGATTCATTGCCTCTCTTTGACGCCATTGGTGCTGCTTCTGTTACACCCGAAACTGCGGCAGCAGCGGGGAAGGAGCAGCAGGAGGCACCATTCGGGCAGCAGCTCGCAGAGATCGTGGTTGCATTGAAGCGGCAGCAAGAGGAGTCGTATGTTTGTCTAGTTTGGGCCCTGAAACAGGGGCTGCAGCAAGCAGCAAAGGAGCTCATTCAAATCCTTACGAATGCATCAAGAAGCAGCAACAACAGTAAAAGCAGCCTCGAAATTCATGTGGAAGCAGCTGCGGGCCTCCTTACGCAGCGCCTCCATAGTGCAGCCCTCGACTTACTACCCCTATTACCGCTGCAGGTCCGCCCTAAACTCTAGACCCTTGGCCTTCCAACAAACCCCAAACCCTCATAAATCGCGTGTCACTTAAAAAGAGATGGTTCTTCTCGGCGCATGCCGCTGCTGCAGATGCAGAAGTCCTGTGCAGCAGCTGCTGCTGCAGCTCGGGTACAAAAGCGGCAGCAGTAACAGCTGCGCTGCTGAATGCTGATACTGTTGTTTCTATTGTTGTTTTTGTCGCAGGTATACGCGGAAGTCGTGGGCCTTGCAGCAGACTGTCTCCTAGACTGCGTGCTGCGGGGCATTGTTGCTGTTGCAGTTGCTGCAGCAGCAGGTGTCAGTACACCGGAAGCAGCAGCAGCTGCAGCTGGCAGCAGCATATCTCGAGCCGCAGCGCAGCGCATGGGTCCCATTTGCTGCAGGCTGCTGCAGCGCGTATGCGCTCAGGTCGAAGCAACGCTGGTTCTGCACCTCTCGCATCAGCATTTGAGGCCTGAAGCAGCAGCGGCAGCAACTGCTGCTGTTGCTCCTGCTGGGGACGCTCTGGCTTCTCTTCTCAGGAGAATGGGGGCTTCNGGCACAGCATTGCAGCGAAGACGCTCCCACTTCCGCAGGTAGAGTTGCTAGTGGAGCTGCTGTGCGCATTGAGGAGCTTGTGCCGCTGCTTCGTGTTGCTGCTGCCATTCAGCAGCTGCTTGAGGCGGACGTGCTGCTGCTCCTGCAGCTCGCCGCAACGCATGCGCTGCTGCTGCAGCAGACGTTTAGCCCAGTAGAACAGCGGCTGGCTTTGATATCTCTCAACCCATTTATTGGGGGAGCACCGCTAGGGGCCCGTAAGGAAGTCTTTTGCGGCTTCACCGCAAGCCCTTGAGGGTCCGCACCCTCCATGGGGCATAAAATGGGGCCCCGAACAACTGTTTAAAGGCTTTGCAGCCTTGGGTTTCTTCGGTTTTTTCAAGGCCCGCTTGCTGCTGATTGCTTGGGAGCCCCTGCATGTCGCTGTGCATGTTCAGCTCCATATGCTTGCGTAGAGCTGCACTAAACCCTAAACTGTTTACAGCACCTCAGTGTGTGGGGCTAAGCAGCCAACTGTAAGCCTCTGAGAATATGAAGAGCCGTGGCCTCCTCTTACGGCCCTACAGCCGGCAGTGCGTGCAGCCGCAGCTGTTGCTGCTGCTGCCGCAGAACGGGGCTACCGTTCTGCNTCCAGGGGCTCCAGATGTTGCTGCTCTGGCTGCAGCTGTTGCTGCAGCTGCAGCAGACGATGTTAGACGTTGGTTTGGGCTCGCCTTTCATCTGCAGCACGGATGAACTTGAGGATATCTCCTCGGGCTCCCTTGTTCCAGCTGAGGGGCCCTCCATCGGTCTGAGCCATAAGACGGCCATTTATAAAACTTAGAGACACCTGCAGCAGCAAATAAATGCAAACAGCAACAGCACGTGCACGCAAATAGCTGTAAATCAGACACACAAATAACGAAAGCAGCCATGTAACGGCGGAAAACGCAGGCAAGTAGCAGCAACGGAGACAGGGGTAATCACGAAGACAGGTGATGGAAGATAAAGCTGAAACAAAAGATATGGAGAGGGACGGAGATAAAAGCAGAGACAGAGGCGAGCGCTAAGATATACGTAAGGACAAATATAAAGGCAAAGATATGGACACAGAGAGAAGAAGGAAACAGAGCCAAGAACAAGGGCAGCAGAGAGAAAGACAGAGCTTATTCCGAAAACAAAGCCAAATGGCAGACCACGGATGAATGCAAGGACGGAGACAAAGATAGATCTGTATGTGAAGCATATTGGAAGAGACAGACGCCTTCCACCCACTTGGGTGTCCCCATAGAAGTAAACGCCTTCATTGACTTTGGTCCAGCGCTGAAGTCCTTCATTACTGTTGTGCACTTCAGCTAAAGCAGCGTCTAGGGGCCCCCAAGCAGTCCTGGGATGTTCGCCTCCGCACACGCACCCGCGGGGCCCCCCTGAAGCAGACGGACGCACAGTAGCAGCAGGGAGCGGCAGAGAGATGCAGACAGGTCTGGCGAAAACAAAAGTAGGACTCTGCTCGCTAATCAGAAAATGGAAGCGTACAACGAAACGCGTGGATCTTTTTGTGTGCACAATATACAAGCACACCTGTACATATATATATATATATATATATATATATATATATATATTGTACATATATATTTGAAAAGAGCATAGGTAAGTGAATGGATATAAGGTAGGGGTGCGAACATACCGTCTGCCTCTGCGCAGTTGGCTGGACTTTGGACATATGGCTCTTTCGGGAGCGCGATGGGTCTCACGGGACCCCGGGGGGTCAAAGGGGCCCCCAAGGCACCCCCTGCCTCTGCGGCAGCTTTTTCGAGCTGTTGCTTCTCAAGAATCAGCAGGCTTATTTCCCTCCGCTGCTCCTGCAGCAGCTGCTGCAGCTGCTGCTGCTGCACCCGTGTCCCGCGAGGGTTTAGCGGGGCCCCTTTCTGGATGCCGCTGCGGGACTCTTCCTGGACTGGCGCTCTGGAGGTGCCCTTGCAGGAGGCCTCTCTGGATGCGTATTGTGGGCCCCTCCAAGGGCTGCTCTTACTGCGACTCGTAGACCGGTGAGAGTGTTCTGTTTCAGCTGAGGGGAGGCGGGAGTGTTCCGGGTGCCCCCTCTTGGGCCCCTCCCGGTGGCCTCCTGGCCTTTTCGCCTCATTCAGTGCCTTCAGATGCTTCTGCAAAGACTCCTCGCGCAGCCTCTGCGATTCCGTTGAACGCAGCAGACGGGGTGGGCATGTGGAGGCCCACCCTCGCCCATGGGGGCCCGAGGGGGCCTCCACAGGGGAGCTCCAGGGCGCCACCTCAAGGGCGCCCCCTTTTCTTCCTTGTATGGCGCCGTTCTGTGCCCCCACCTTCGTTAGTCCAGTTGTCTGGACCTCCTCGATGGGGTTTTCCGGGGGTATTGCCTGCTGGCCCCTGAGCGGCCCCTTGCAGAGGCCCCTGAGGGAACCCTTTGGATAGTTCCTTGAGCGGCCCCCTTGGGGCCGCGTTGAGCTGTTTCCGGACTCCAAAAGGCCCCCTAATTTAGGATTGCTCTCAGATGAAGGCAGGCGCGTAGATCCTTCCGAATCTCTTTGCTCATCGAGGGGACCTCCCATGGAGCCGGGGGCCCTCGAGGATAGCGGGCTTCTGAAGTCGCAGCGGCACCATCTTGTCTCGTGGGCAGAGTCTTCCGCAGTCTGCTGCTGTTTCAAGTGCTGCAGCAGCTCTTCCTGCATCTGCTGCTGCTGTTGCTGCTGCTGCAACAGCTGCTGCTGTACGTGCTGTAGCATAGGTTCTATCCCCGCCTCCCTCGTAACACGCCGACCCACGCTGGGCCCGCCTAATGGCTGCTGCTGATGTTGCTTCCGTTGTTGCTGCTGTTGCTCCTGTTGCTGCTGCAAGGCGTCCTGTGTCTCTGCGAGTTGCTGCCGCTGATGGTCCAGGATTTGCTGCTGCAATTCTCGCTGCTGCTGCAGCTGTCGCTGCAGCGCTTGATGCTGGTGCAGCAGCTGCACACCTTGGGCCCTAAGAGAGGCTTGCATGTCTGCTTGCTGTTGCAACAGGAGCTGCTGCTGCTGCTGATGCCTCCCTCGCTTCTCTGCGAGCTCTGCCTCCTGCCTCTGGAGCTGCTCTCGCAGCTCAGCCAGTTGCTGCTGTTGTTGCTGCTGCACCCTCTTTTCCGCAGCGAATTCGTCTTGAGCTTTCTGAAAGGCCGCCTGCTGCTCTTCAAGCCGCCGTTGCTGTTTCTGCTGTGCCTCCGCTGCTGCCTGTTGCTGTTGTTGCTGCGACTTCAGGGCCTCCTGCTGCTGCTGCAGCAGCAGCAAACTCTTCTCTACCTCTCGCTGCTTCGTGTCCACTTCTTGCCGTTGCTTGGCTAGCACTTCCTTCTGTTGCTCAATAAGCTGCAGGAGCTGCTGCTGCCGCTGGTGCTGCCGCTGCAGCTGCTGCAATTGCACCGCTCGCTGCAGTCTCTGCTTCTGCTCGGAGGCCCCCTCAAACAGGGCCAAAAGTGCCTCCTTATCAGCTAGCTGCTGCTCGACGTGCTGCAGCTCTGCAGCTAGCCGCTGTTGCTGCTCCGTGGCATCTTCGCTTTCGAGCTGCTGGTGCTGTTGCTGCTGCTGTTGCAGGTCTTCTCCCTCTCGATCTAACTCCTGCTGCGAGTCCCGCTGCTGATGCTGGCGCATGGCCTGCCGTCCCTGCTGCTCGTGTTGCTGCAGTTCCTGCAGCTCCTGCTGTAGCTCCTGTTGCAGCTCCTGCTGGAACTCGTGCTGCAGCTCGTGCTGCAGCTCCTTCTGCAGTGCCTGTTGTTGCTGCTTTTGCGTATTCGACCAGACTCCCATCTGGCCGGGATGTAGCAGCAATTGCTGGTGTTTCTGCCGCCTTTGCTGCTGGACTTGTGCCTCCTGATTCCTCTGCATTCTTAGCGCCTGTAGTTTCTCCTGCTGCTGTGTCTGTACCGGCCTTTGTATGTGCCCCTGTTGCAGTTGTAGTCCCAGCCCCTGCAGCTGCCGGTGTTGCTGCTGCTCTAGATCTAGCAGCTGCTGCCCCTGGCCCTGCTGCATTCTCAATCCCTGTAGCTTCTGCTGTAATTCGAGCACCTGTTGCTCGGAATTTGGTGTCTCTCCCTGCAGAAGCAGGTCCGGCCTCTGCTGATGCTGCTGTTGCTGCAGGGGAGCCGCCCAGTTGGTTCCGAGTTGCCATTGCTGTTGCGGTGCGTCAGGGACTCCGGCGCGCTGCTGATGATGTCCTGATAAAGAAACGGAAGTTCCTTCTAGCTCATCTAGTGCTGATTCTGGTGCTGCTGCCGCTCCTGGTTTTGCGAAAGTGTGTTGTTGCTGGTGGAGGTTCAACTGTGTAGGTGCTTCCGCTGTTTGAGATATGGAAGGCCTCGCCAAGCATGCATGAGGCCCCTCAGGGCGATTTGATGCTGGTAGTGGCGGCACAATACAGTAAATTCTGCTGCAGTGGCGGCTAAGGACCGCAGATTCTGCCTCGCTGCAGGGAGTGATATTTGTGAAGCGAGATAACATTGCACTGAGACCCAGCTGCTGCAACGCAGGGTGCTGCTGCTTCTGCTGCAAGTGTTGCTGCTGCGTGTGCTGCTGCTGCTGCTGCGTGGGGCAGAGCGAAGGGCTCAGGGTTTCCCCGTGAGAGATACTTGCAACAGGGAGGCCTCCAACATGGGGCCCCTTCTGGCTGGAGGCAAGGGCTGTCTGGGGCCTGAAGTCACGAGCGTAGCGTGGCATGTCTGCTCCCGGCCTAGACAGAATGCATTGGTAGCCACTAGTCCCTGCTGCTGCTGTTGTCGCGGTTGCTGCAACTGCAGCAGGTGCCCCCCGTTCGTGGCGCAGCAGCGCGGGGCGCTGCAAGGCCATGGGAATCATGAAGCTTGAACTTCACAACCTAGTTACTGAACCCCGATCCATAGAAACTAAACCGTAAATCAAAGGTCCTAAAGCCTAATCCCTAAACCCTAACCCCGAATCCACTGCGTCTCGCGTTGACTCAGCCCGCCTCGTTGCAGCGGTCAGCCGGACTTCGGCGGCGCTCCTTGGGCAGGGCAGCAGCTGCTGCAAACGGTGAGAAGACGAAAGCTGCTGGTTAAATAAATGAAACAAAAGATATACGATGCCAAAATGTCTATTACACAGCCTGTATAGGTGCCGAGGTCTCGATGTCCTGCCGGAGGTCGGCGGCCTTCGAGGCCCGACCCGTCGAGATGTCCGGGGGCGGCGGCGGTGTCCGTTTGTCTTTTTCCATCGCACTCGCGGTCGAAGTGCACTGAAATTTATCTTTTTCACTCCTTCATTTACTTCGGCTTAACACGTTTAAACATTTTAGCCCCACAGCACAGAGGCGGATGACCGCCAGTACCTGCACACCACTGCAGCAGCTGCAGCAGCAGCAGCAGCCCCGTTTCGGCCGGGGCCGTTGGGAGACAGCGGGCGGTAGCAGCAGTAGGGGCTTCCAAGGGATTTGGATAGACAAAAAGGATTAATGATTGCAGCAACATCTAAGCGAAGTGAATCAATCAAGGGGTCGAATGGGGCCATAACCTCCGCTACTGTGTGAACACGCGCAAACTACGGACAAGGCGCAGGACTGCAGTTACCTGCCGCTGCATCTACACACCTGTAGCAGCACATTAGAGGGCCCTTCCCCTAGAGCCCAGGGTCACCCCCTGGAAGATAGAAACCTAGGAACCCCTCCAGGGCCCCCAGCTAGACTTGAGCAGTAGGGCCCACGAAGCGTCTCGAACTTGGACGAGCGGAAAGCAGCAAAAAAAGCAAAGGGCTGCAACGATGAACCTATCTGCTGCAGGGGCCAGCGGGTCCCTCACTATCTCTAAGGAGGCTCGAGGGTTCGGGGGCCCCTCCAGTGGTGTCGGTGACAGAAAAGTACACGAGCTAACCCTAAACCCTAAATCCCCACCGTTTTCGCGACTGAGGAGTCACTATCGAGCAGTAGACAACTAAAGACTAAAGCAAAGAACATATAACTGAGAACAAAAGTGGAAATCCACGGAAATCAGTGAAAACAGCCAAACAAACAAAAGTTGAGAAAGAACAAAAGAGAAACCGTCAAACCCTCAAACATCCGGGGTGTGCACAGGGGGCGTTCTGGGAGGAGAGCAGCAACCAACATGAGAGCAACTGGCCCAGAGCAAAGAACACCATCGGTAGGATGCTGCTACAGCTGCTACGGCTGCTATTATTCTGCTATTGTTGATAGTACTACCCTGCCAAGTGCTGCAGCTACTTTGGATGTTGGTGCTACTGCTGGTGCTCTTGCTGCACCTGCTACGAATTCTTCTGCGTGCTCCTGCTGGTGCTCATGAAGGGCTCTGAAGGGAGCAACAGCTTCTGCAGTTGCAGGAATTATGGTGTTCGTTGCTTTAGTTCGCTCGAGCGGGGAAAAAACGTACTGGCTGCTGCTCCGTTCAGTTTAACTGGGAATAAGGGTTTGCGTTTCTCTGCTTCTACATCGCCAGTACCTATTTTGCTCTCTAAGGCTCCCTTTGCGTTTTTTGCTTTGTTTCATCTCGGCTTCTTCTCTCCGCTGACGTTGATTTGGTCATTGTGCTTGCTCATCGCGCTGCTTCTATCTGGAGCGATAGGAAACTGCACCGGTGTCTCCAAGGCCCATGCAGAGGTGAGGCCCGTGCATGCAGCCCAAAAGACGGATACCGTCCTGCAGCCGCAGTTGTAACATCCGTAGAAGAAGCCATCAAAGCTACTGCAGAAGCAATACCAACCGTAGCAGCAGCACCAGCAACTGCACGAGCGACAACAGTACCATGACTGGCATGAGCAGCGGCAGGAGAAATGCAAACAACAACAGTTGCGATAACAACAACAGCAGGTGCACCAGCACGAACAAAGGCAGCAGGACGAGAAACAGTAACAACATCAACAGTAACTTGCGTAGGCTTTGCATTTGGATTTCCACTGTGTCTCTGCGCTGTAGTTCTCGGTGGAGGAGCTGCTCCAGAATTTGTCCAAGGACAGCACCCCTCAGCAGTGAGCCTGTTGCTGGTGCCTCTGGTACTGCCAGTGTTGTTGTTGTTAGCGTCGTTGCTGTGCTGGTGTTAACGCTGATATTACACTATTTCTGTAGGGCAATGTTTTTGCTTGTATGGCATTGCTCATCTGGAATCAGTGAGTTTCCGTTTTCGCTTTTGATTGGATTCCTTGTTGGAAGAGATGAAAGGCCAACGAGGCCCGTTAGACAGGACACAAGTGCTGGAACACAAAGAAAACCAACGTATTTTGTGTTGCCTCCTGCGCACAGCCCAACTCCAACAGCCGAAAGGAGCCCGCAGGCCGCCAACAGCGGCAGCAATGGCAACAGCAGCAACAGCAATAGCAACAGCAGCAGCAACGGGGCGTGCAGCAAGCCCCTTTCTGTTTTTTCTGTCCACGGTTCAGCTCAACTCCCCTATGCGACGTCGGGAGTTGAATCCGGAATGAGCAACACAGGCAAGAGAGGTGCTTGGGGCAGCTATTGAAGCACACAAAAACTGCTGATTTGCGTTTGTCGCCAGAGCCACAAGTTCGCTGCTGCACGGAGCTGCATAGTAGCAATAGCGCTGCATGCAAGAGAAAGAGAAGACAGAGACAACGTCTGCATGCATTACGGAGGGGGAAGCACTACTCAATTTCCTTTTTGACGTCCAGTCGAACATACCAGGCTACTGCTGCCAGCATGGCCCAAAGTTTGTGTTGGATCTAGTGATCACGGTTCGGGCCTAGAGCGCAGGGTCCACGGAATAGGGCTTAAGGCATGCGGTCTGTGTGGTGGAATTTGTGCATATCGTAGGGCCCGAGGCTGCCCTTGAACTGAACACAGCAGAGACTGTAAGCCCAATACACAAGAGAATTCTTACGCTCTGCTCACAAACACGGGCAGCGGGAGCAACAGCAGCTTCCTAAGCACAATCATCGGCATAAGGGGGAGCAGGATCCGCACCGCCGGCAAAGGCGGCAGCATAAGCAGGAGTAGCAAAGAGATGAGCAGCAACGCAAACATCAACGGAAACAGCACATGGAGCAGAAGCCAAAGCAGCACCATGTCCAGCAGTAGCATGTAACGAAGGCTAAAAGAAAGGTTTAGGGTGAGTTTTCAGTTGGCCGCGGGTGCTGCGTACAGACTGCAGGGGCCCCCTGGGACATGGACAACTTATTAGGTTTGAAGCGGGTGGGCCCCAAGGGTCCCTCACCTGGCAGTAGCAGCGCGCACCAAGCTGCAACCTCTGGTGCGGCTCAACCTGCCCAAGTTGTTGCAACCTCCGAAGCATTGGGATCCAATGAGGTGGTCATGGACACTTCCAAAGAGCTCCGTGCCTCTGCAGATGCAACAGTGAGGTGTCTCTTCTCCGTTCTCGTTGTAGCAGTTCTGTTGAGATGTTACGTACAAGTTGCTAGAGAGACTGTTCCTTCTTGGCTTGGCTTTGCTTTGGACTAGACGATAAACTGCCTGTTGGTTGTCTTAAACCCTTGGCATGCTCCTTTGGTTTGAGCATTATATTGATGGCTGTTTGCATCGAAGCTGCAACTTGTCTGTTGTTTCTCTCGAAACAACAATACGTTTGGCGTTTGTGTTGGAGAAAGGAATGGCCTCTTGTCATACTGTTGTCAATTCTTCTAAAACAATGCATTGTTTGCTGTCTATGCTAAAGCAATGATTTGTTTGCCGTTACGCGGAACCCGTTACCAATGTGGCATTTTTATCAGCCTACTGCCCTTTCTGTTGTTTATACTGAAACATTAACCTATTTGTGCTCATTTTAAAGCTCTAACTTAGTCGTTATTGTACTGCAACAGTATCAATGAGCAGCA
>NW_024016809.1:0-1454 GCF_000499745.2 Eimeria mitis | reverse complement strand
TGACACAACAACTCAGAACGAGATAAATGGAGCAATTGTAGGGCGTGAACACGCCAATGTGGATGGAGTATAGTGGAGCCTATGAAACATGAGCTATGCAAAGTAAAGTATGGAGGGGTTGTGAAGAAAAACCTTCAAGTTGAGGCATTGTTGTAATCGGCTTCTATATACACGCATACCAGCGCCTAACCCCTACCATTTGAGCACCCCACAACCCACTGGATTGGGCGGATACGGATCGCCGGTGCGGACCTCAGGGAACCTTGCAACTTCAGTATAAATGGCTTTTAGGGAAGTATGGTCGGACTAATACAAATCCATCTGCCGGAGAGATATGCGCATTCAAGTCAGGATCTACAACAGTTAGCGGCCTGGTGAAATGTAGAGGCGTGTGGAACTGCCTATTTAATTTCCCCTGGACGCTGCTGTTAGCTATCACCCAGCATCCATCGCAAGGAGTGTTCACTAGGCCGCATACGCGATTAGCCCGCAGTGATGCGCAGTTTTCAATGGAGGCGTATGCAGCTGTTACTGCATAGTTGTAACGATAGCTATCGGTCCTTACTGCAACTCGCGACTGTCCTCGGACTATACTGGAGCTCTCGATTGTCCTCGGAATAGTCAATATATTTAGGAGTTTCCTAAAAGCAGCTGACACAGCCTCCCCTGGCTCCAGGCCTCCTGAGCGCAGCGGCTCAGGGTCTGGGGTTGCGCGTAAGGAGACGGCCCAACACGTGTTGCACCGCACTTCGCTGCAACTGGAGGGGACGACTGTCTCACATGCAAGCAAAACGGAACATTCTTTGCTGCATGTAGACACATGCTGAGCACGCGCACTTGATTGGAAGCGACCTACCACGGCAACGTGAATGCTCCTCTGCAAATTTCAGACAGAGTGAGCAGCAACCTCAGCCCCGGGCCTTTGAGCCGGCAGCTGCGGGCACTCTGGGGACTGAAGAGGAGATCACTGCAGTAGGGAGTCATTATGTTCAGTATTTTGACTCTTTCGCAGGTAAAGACGGTCACCGAGCAGCACGGACATTCGTGTTACGCTCCTCAACGAGGGGATCCAACGGTTTGCAAAAATATTGAGCAAAATCACCTAGTCTCCCAGTTGAGCGGGCCTAAAAGAATAAAGTTGTCAATATTAACAATAGTTAATATCGAAAACGTCACAGCTTAGGCAGCATAAATGGTGTCTTTGATCCAATTAACCACCACTGGCAGGCGACCGCATCGCTGCGATTGCAGGCAGGCTTGCAGGGCCGCATGGGAACAGCAGCGCATGACTGCATCCGCACTTGAGTTGACATTCATAGGAGTTACATTTGAATTTTATTTGCTTTCCGCTTTATTTAGTAATCTTGCCGATGTTATCGCACTCTCCGACCTTTTTTATTGCTTGTGGAGCTCTCGATTGACTTCACATACCGCCTCCGCTAACCGTTAGAAAT
>NW_024016808.1:0-1454 GCF_000499745.2 Eimeria mitis | reverse complement strand
TAGAGAGGTTTGGGTTTCTCTATGAAGAAGGAAAACCCACTCTCAAGGTAAACCCTAAACCCTAAACCCTCGGAGAGAAACAATACACAGTGAAACGCTATTTCAGACTCTCGCTACAAACGCAGCGTAACAACAACAACACCTAAACCCTAAACCCTAAACCCTAAACCCTAAACCCTAAACAACAACCCCACCATTTTTAGCATGACAACAACCCCACCACTTCTTACTAAGCCCTTTGCATCCATTCTGCATGCATGCACTTTGCATGCACTTTGCATGCACTTTGCATGCACTTTGCATGCACTTTGCATGCATACATTTTGCATGCATATTGCATGCACATTGCATGCGTTTTGCATACATTTTGCATGCGTTTTGCATGCGTTTTGCATGCGTTTTGCATGCACTTTGCATGCGTGTTGCATGCGTTTTGCATGCATATTGTGTGTGGTGTATTGCAGGGCCGTGTGGCTTGTCAGGTGGTGTCTGGCGATGAGTTGACGCTCGTTGAGTTTGTATTCAGAAACGGATTAGAGGTGGCTACTTTTGTCTCCTTTTTTGTCTCCTTTTTTGTCTCCTTTTTTGTTTTTTTTTTGTTTTCTCTTGTCTCCTTTTGTTTCCTTTTTGTCTCCTTTTGTCTCCTTTTTTGTCTCCTTTTTTGTCTCCTTTTGTCTCCTTTTTTGTCTCCTTTTTTGTCTCCTTTTGTTTTTCTTTTGTTTGTTTTTGTTTCTTTTTGTCTCCTTTTTTGTCTCCTTTTGTCTCCTTTTCTGTCTCCTTTTTTGTCTCCTTTTTTGTCTCCTTTTGTTTGTTTTTGTTTCTTTTTTGTCTCCTTTTTTGTCTCCTTTTGTCTCCTTTTTTGTTTCTTTTATGTCTTTTTTTGTTTGTTTTTGTCTCCTTTTTTGTCTCCTTTTTTGTCTCCTTTTTTGTCTCCTTTTTGGTCTCCTTTTTTGTTTCTTTTATGTCTTTTTTCGTTTGTTTTTTGTCTCCTTTTTTGTCTCCTTTTTTGTCTCCTTTCGTTTCGTTTTTGTCTCCTTTTGTCTCCTTTTGTCTCCTTTTTGGTCTCCTTTTGTTTGTTTTTGTTCCTTTTTTGTCTCCTTTTTTGTCTCCTTTTGTCTCCTTTTTTGTCTCCTTTTTTGTCTCCTTTTGTTTCTTTTTTGTCTCCTTTTTTGTTTCCTTTTGTTTCTTTTTGTATCCTTTTCTGTCTCCTTTTCTGTCTCCTGTTTTGCCTCTTCTTTTGTCTCTTTGTTTGTCTCTCGTTCTGTCTGTCTCCTCTTTTTCTGTCTCTTCCTTTTCTGTCTGCTTCTGTCTCCTTTTTATCTGTCTCCTTTTTATCTGTCTCCTTTCTATCTGTCTCTTTCTTTTTATATATCTCCTTCTGTCTCCTTTCTGTCTCTTTCTTTCTATCTGTCTCTTTCTTTCTATCTCCTTTCTGTCTATCCCTTTTCTTTCTG
>NW_024016807.1:0-1456 GCF_000499745.2 Eimeria mitis | reverse complement strand
CCCTAAACCCTAAACCCTAAACCCTAAACCCTAAACCCTAGACCCTAAACCCTAAACCCTAAACCCTAGACCCTAGACCCTAGACAATAAACCCCAGACCCTGAACCCTAGACCCTAGACCCTAAACCCTAGATCCTAAATGCTAAACCCTAGACCCTAAACCCTAGACCCTAGAGCTTAAACCCTAAACCCTAAACCCTGAACCCTAAAGCCTAAACCCTAAACAATAAACCATAGACTCTAAACCCTAGACCCTAGACCCTAAACCCTAGACCTTAAACCCTAAACCCTAAACCCTAAACCTCGGAAAACAACTGCTTCGGTGTCTCTGCATGTTTCTCTCACTGCGGCCCTCATCCTTTTAGGGTTTAGGGTTTAGGGTTTAGTGTATGTGGGTGCCTGTATATCGCTAATATATATTTATGTAGATAGATATATTCATATGCCAGTGTATGTCTGATGCTTTCTACTGTAATCAGCTGCAGACAGCAGATATATAGCTAGCTAGCTAGCTAGCTAGCTAGCTAGCTAGCTAGCTAGCTAGCCACGCATCCACATACACCACACAAGGATGAATGCCGCAGTGACAGACACATGCAGAAACACCGAAGTCTAAATAGCAGTTGTTGCCCCAGATTTAGGGTTTAGGGTTTAGGGTTTAAGGTCTAGGGTTTAGGGTCTAGGGTCTGGGATTTAGGGTTTAGGCTTTAGGGTTCAGCGTTGAGGGTCTGGGGTTGAGGGTTTAGGGTTTAGGGCTTAAGGTCTAGGGTCTAGGATTGAGGGTCTAGTGTTCAGGGTCTAGGGTTTAGGGTTTAGGTTCTAGGGTCTAGCGTCAAGGGTTGAGGGTCTGGGGTTTAGGGTCTAGGGTCTAGGGTCTAGGGTTTAGGGTTTAGGGTTTAGGGTTTAGGGTTTGTGTGTGTGCAGCGGGACGGGTGTCCAAAGATAGTGAATTTAGGGAGCGCCAAATCAGATTTATTTTATGCGAGAAAGCAATTTGGGGCGAAGAGAAACTAAAACTTTTTTTTTTCTTTTTTTTTTCTTTTTTTCTTTCTTTTTGTTTTTATTTTTATTTTCTTTTTGTTGCTTGTCTTTGTTCTCTTTTTCTTTTTTCTTTATTTCGTTTTTTTCTTTTTCTCGCTTCGCTAGACTCAGATTGTAATTTTCTTTCTTTTTTTCTGTCTTTGTTTCTTGCTGCTGCTGCTGCTGCTGCTGCTGCTGCTGCTGCTGCTGCTGCTTTATAACAGCTGCTACAATATATCTGCTGCTAGTGTAGTATATAGGGTTGCTGCAGCTGCACCCTTCTCCTGTTCTAGGGTTTAGGGTTTAGGGTTTAGGGTTTAGAGTTGTTCTGCTGTTACTAACACTTCTCGGGTGTATCTGCAGATCAGTTTGTAGAAACTATATATACCAGACAGATGAATACAAATATATATATATATATATATATATATATATA
>NW_024016806.1:0-1456 GCF_000499745.2 Eimeria mitis | reverse complement strand
AGAAAAAGAAAGAAAGGAGACAGAAAAAAAGAAAGAAGGAGACAGAAAAAGAAAGAAAGGAGACAGAAAAGAAAGAAAGGAGAAAAAGAAAGAAAGAAGGAGACAGAAAAAGAAAGATAGACAAAGAAAGAGAAAGAAAAAGAAAGAAAGAGACAGAAAAAAAGAAAAAAGGAGACAGAAAGAGAAAGAAAGAGACAAATAAAGAGACAGAGAAAAGAAAGAAAGGAGACAAATAAAGAAAGAAAGGAGACAGAAAAAGAAAGGAGACAGAGAAAGAAAAAAGGAGACAGAAAGAGAAAGAAAGAGACAAACTTTATAAGCTGTCTTGCATCTGTCTTTTGTTGTTTTATGTAGAGGAGAGGCCCCCTGCAGCAGCAGCAGCGCGGAGGTGAATTGAGCCTGGGGATGGCCAGCAGCAGCAGCAGCAGCAAAATATATTAGTGCTTCGGTTGTGTTTCCCGCTGCTAGCATTGGGCCTCGCCCCCCTTCTCCTGCTGCTGCTCCTGCTGCTGCTGCTGCTGCTGCTGCAGCAGAGCTGCTGCTGCTGCTGCCAGCTGCAAAAGAAATGCCTCCAGGAGAAGATGCTCCTCCTCCACCTCCTGCTGCTGCTTCTGCTGCTGCTGCTGCTGCTGCTGCTGCTGCTGAATGCGGGCCTAGAGCAGCAAGATGAGCAGCAGCATACAACACCTGCGCGTTGCTGTCACCCAAATCTGCTGCTGTTCGCAGCGCCTCTCCTGCAGCAGCAGCAGCAGCAGCAGCAGCAGCAGCAGCAAGAGCAGCAGTATAGGAATAGCAGCAGCAGCAGCAGTAGAAGTGGCAGCAGCAGCAGTAGGAGCAGCAGTAGCAGCAGCAGTAACAGCAGCAGAACAAAGACAAAGACAGCAATAAAATAAAAAGACAAAGACAAAGACAGAAACAAAATAAAAATAAAAAGACAAAGACAAAGACAAAAACAAAGACAGCATTAAAATAAAAAGACAAAGACAAAGACAGCAATAAAATAGAGACAAAGACAAAGACAAAGACAGCAAAAAAAAAAATAAAAAGACAAAGACAAAGACAAAGACAGCAGCAAGACAAGGTGTATGTGCACCTGCTAGGGTTGCGTTTGTCTGCCCCCCCAGGCCGTATCTCCAGGCTAAGAAGCGAGCAGTGTGGGGTGTTGAGCCTCGACCTTCATTCATTGCCTGCAGCAGCAAACACTCACAGCTCTGCTGCTGCTGCTGCTGCTGCTGCTGCCGGTGCTGCTGCTGCTGCTTGTGTTGGTGTTGGTGCTGGTGTTGGTGCTGGCGCTGGTGCTGGTGCTGGTGCTGGTGCTGGTGGTGCTGCTGTTCTTGCTGCTGCTGCTGCTACAGGTGCCGGTGCTGCTGCTGCTGGTCATGCTGCTGTTCCTAGTACTGTTAGTGCTGCTGCTGCTGCTGCTGCTGCAATATATATATATATATATATATATATA
>NW_024016805.1:0-1457 GCF_000499745.2 Eimeria mitis | reverse complement strand
CTCACACACCTGAAGTGCAATGAATGGACACCCACCAGAAGTGTTGTGGGCTGCATGACGAAGAGGTACAACATAAGAGGCAGCGCACTCGCTGAATGATTGAACACAACAAAAACACTCATACCAACCCCCTCAGAAATCAAAAAGAATATGCCAGCAGCAGCAACCGCTGGTTCTTGGGATGTTCGTCATGACGCGCCAACACAAGACGGGTTTCCAGCCCCTGAATATATCCCCCAAACGCATTTTTCGTCACTGAATGGACACACATGAAAACGTATACAACAGAAAATGGGAGGCGGCGCGTCGTTGTATATGTTTCACGGCTCTCATTACCCCATTGGCATTAGGACTGCCAGTACCTGTCAACAGGGATAGTCGCGCAACGACATTTGCCAGCCAGAGCAAAAGTTAACAATCCCAAAATATTTTCTAGCGAATGAGCTCGGCGCTATTGGCTAGCTGTACCCATGAAACTGTAGAACTATGACCGCCTAAGACAGCCACATCTACGGCTCTCATGACGCACCTTCTACAATAATGCACGTATCCGTTGTTGGGGAGCACCTCGCAGTGGCATACTGCTGGTTCCGTACCGCATATTACGTGGCAATACGCGGCGCCGTGCACGCAATCGCCTGCAATGCCGTAACGGACGCATACAGAAATGCACAGCCACAAGGAGGCTCTGAACACCTAAAAGGGCCAATCAGGGTGAACGAGAGTGGTTAGCGGCGCATCAATATATCCACTGACTTGAAACTCTGGTCCATCGCAGACTAGCCTTGCATTCTAGATATTGCGCGAGCATCACATAACAAGTGCTGCAAAACATGCCATAACAAACTCACTTTCTGTCATATGCTCTTCAGAAATATAAGGCTTAAAAAGCTTGCACAAAATTCGTTTGGCACTCTAAGTACCTATCTGCAGCAGCACCAGAAGTTCTTCAACCGGCTAGAGCAGACCCAGTATTTGAATCTGCGCAGCGTCATATTTGCTGCAACCTTGAGCCTGTGCGCAAACTGCTCGCAGAGTCATTGCACACATTTTCTCACGAGTGTCACCGAAGATTCCAATACCGCTATGGGACGTTCCGTGCCAAGTATGGCCCCAGGTATCACAAAATCAATCAGCTGATTGCGTAGAGGCTGTTCACCGCCATTTTACATGCTGGGCGCATTCCAACGCAGGCTACACCTTCCAAGGACCGGCAGAACATTGCAAGGAAAAACCATCAACAGGTGCGCGCCAATGCAGAAATACACATCCATGCGAAAGGTATGGATTTGCGACCCTGTACCCAGCTGCTACCTTCGCGCGCCCTTGGGGCCTAGGAACACTACAGCTAATTTAACGATAGACGGCCTCCAACACGCGCAAGCGGGAAATGGCAACTGCGCATAGTGCACCAGCGCCGCGTGCTCTGGCGAATTATACTTACCATGGAGACAGGA
>NW_024016804.1:0-1457 GCF_000499745.2 Eimeria mitis | reverse complement strand
AGGGAGGTAGTGCTGCCGTGCTGGCGGGATCAACCGTTCCCAGTCCCGCAGCGTGGAAACCTCAATGCACCAGAACCACATGTGCAGGCGTACTCTACAGGGAATGCTACCGCATTAGACGGGTGAGCAAAAACAACCAAAACACAGTTCTTTTCCGACACATATGCAGAAGCGTCTCTGAAGAGACTGCTGGTTTCGCCAGGCCTCGTCTTCTACGCAACGTTTAACCAACACAGGTAAGTTGACATATTGCTTGCTAGTCTGATACATTGTAGCCTGCTGCCGAAAGGCACGCATGTAAATTCGGCCTTTTCAATATTTGCCGTGCAGGGACGGCTTTTGGAAGAAGTAACGGCACACGAACCAGTTGTAGTGAAAACACGTGTTTGAGCAGGTACAATGGTTACACAGAACGCTAACCAATTACCAAACGATGCTTCAGCAGCGCATGGAGTACTGCACTGCACCCATGAATCGTATCGGAGAGCACAACTAATGTACTTTCCCGTGCGGTCTCAGGGCTGCTCCCGAACCGTTTAGCCTTGCACATCTACCTGGACCCCTGCAACCGAGTAAATGTGTTTACGCCCCATATATACATCTATATATCTGCTACTTCTTCTCCATGTTCGTTCGGCCCCGACAGTGTCATCGCAACGAACTTCTGCAGAAGTCTGGTTCACAGATACCCGATACGTATTCACCCCAAGCAAGATCATTAACCGCCTCTCAATCCAATAGTCCTCCACACCCTGCGACTGTCAAGACGATGCAGCAAAACTCGGTGCTTAGCTACTTCGCACAAGGCACCTCCTGCTAGCATGTGTGCAGAGAATCCCCCGTCTGGGCCTCAAGACACAACACATCTGCCAGGCGACAATCATCACAGAGTCGACTCGCAAGACGCATTGCCACCCATCAGCACTTCGAGACGGATGCAATCGGAACAAGCAAAACACTATGAGCCACATATTTTCCTCTGTTTCTTCACCGAACTGTGCCTTCGTCGTGCAAGCGTGAGTCGTAGGCAACTGCGCGCTGAACCCCATTGCTCGCGCACAGCTCATTGCTTCACACACTACCCATGAGACAGGCGTGATTCACGATCACCCACCAACACCACAACAGCATTGCTTAGCATAGGATGTACACCAATCTTGCCCGAACAAGGCGTCAGGCACGCTCCCTGGTCGCGTCCCAGTAGTACCGCCAATTTCACACTACGCCAGATCTTTGAAAACGCCTGCGCAGCCAAGCACCGTGCAACGAAAAGACAAACCAAATTTCCAGTGCCACCTCCTTCTGGTCCAATGCCAGTAGCTACGTTCGCCTCAAACTGCTATCCATCACAAAACACTGCACGCATTAGCAGATGCACCCCACTGCTCGATGCCACAACACTGCACACAATAGACCGCCAGCGCGTGACGCTTCCCGCATGTGCCTCGAAACAAAAT
>NW_024016803.1:0-1457 GCF_000499745.2 Eimeria mitis | reverse complement strand
CGCTGCAGCAGAGACAAAGAGACAGCTGGGTTTGTTGCTGCGGAGACAGCTGAGGGGGCCCCCCTGCTGCAGCTGCCTAGGGCCCTCCTCCTATCGACAGCAGATGCTCCTGCTTCTATCCGCAGCAGGTGCTTGCTGCTGCAGCGCAGCAGCACCCCACACCCCCAGCAGCAGCAGCAGCAGCAGCAGCAGCAGGAGGTGCTTGTACCCTGCTCGCCACGAGAGTTGCTGGCTGTGTTGCTGCTGAAGGAGCTGCTGCTGCTGCGTGAGCTGCAGCAGCAGGATCCAGCAGCAGCAGCAGCAGTAGAGAGCAGCTGTCTCCTTTATACGCGACGCAGCAACTCTCCTTACTTTGGGCCTTTTCTATGGCAAGCAATACCCTATGTGCTGCCGCAGCAGGGAGAGCAGCAGCTGCTGCTGCAGCAGCAGCTGCTGCAGCTAGCCAGGGGACCCCTAGCAGCAGAGCTAGCAGCAGCAACACAAGAAGATATAAAACTAGCTGTCTCTCTCGTGCATGCAAAAAGTTTATGGGATGGAGACGGCCACGTAGCCATCTCAGCTCTTGATGAACTGCAGGAATACCACTGGTCCGCTCCTGCTGCTGCTGCTGCTGCTGCTCCTGCTGCTGCTGCTGTTGTTGTTGTTTGTTTGTTTGTTTGTTTGTTTGTTTGTTTGGTTGGTTGTTTGTTTGTTTGTTTGTTTGTTGTTGTTGTTGCTGCTGTTTTTGTTGTTTTTTTTATTTTTATTGTTGCTGCTGTTGCTGCTGCTGCTGCTGTTGCTGCTGTTGCTGCTGCTGTTGCTGCTGAGTCGAGGGTTTCATGCTGCTGCAGCAGTTGCTGCTGTTTATATTGGTGGTGTGTGTGTCTCTTCTGCTGCTGCTGCTGTTGTTCTCGTTGCTTCTGCTGCTGCCTCTGCTGCTGCTACTTCTGCTGCTACTTCTGCTGCTGCTGCTGCTGCTATTTCTGCTGCTGCTGCTGCTGCTGCTGCTGCTGCTGCTGCTGCTGCTGCAGGAATGCGGATGTGGCGACGCAGCACGAGACGTCTGCTGAGGGTCTTGTCTGGCGGGCCAATCGGCTCACCCACCCCGGCGAGAAAGTACAAACCCTAAACCCTAAACCCTAAACCCTAAACCCTTCATTCTAAACCCTAAACCCTAAACCCTTCATTCTACACCCTATACCCTAAACCCTAAACCCTAAACCCTTCATTCTACACCCTAAACCCTAAACCCTAAACCCTTCATTCTAAACCCTAAACCCTAAACCCTTCATTCTCCTCGCTAAACCCTAAACCCTTCATTCTAAACCCTAAACCCTAATCCTTAAACCCTAAACCCTAATAACCTGTATCCTATATTTCTCCAGCAATAGTTTACTATGATTGTCTTTGTTTACATATATACATATATATATATATATATATATATATATATATATATATATATATATATATATATA
>NW_024016802.1:0-1458 GCF_000499745.2 Eimeria mitis | reverse complement strand
TCGTTATGCAGCAGTTTGGGTTCTGGTTCGGAGGCTGCTGTGACCGACGAAAGCTTCCAGGATGCTTCAAACGGTTTTGAAGGGGAGGCGGAAGAGCCGAGGGGCGAGGCGTCGCGTGGCGGCGACGACAGAAGCTCAAGTGGGGACAAGGAGGAACCTCAGGAGCGGCAGTGCCCTCAGCCTGTCAGTACTGCCATTTTAGATGGTGCATCGTTTAGCTTTGGTCCGGTTAGGGAGGCTGCGGTGGACGACAAATGTTCACAGCCTGGGTCCAACGGTTCAGTGCAAGTGGAGAAAGAGCCTCAGCTCGAGATATCGGGTGGACGCGAATGCAGCAACCCTTATGCGGATAGAAAGGAGCGCCAGACCAGCAATGGCGATATGTCAGTCGATGTAGAGAAGGCTGATACTTCGTTTTCCAGTAGTGTAGGTTCGGCTAGAGATGCTCTTGATGCCAGTAAGAGCTCCCAGGATGGGTCAAACGTTTTCGGAGAGGAGACGGAAAGGCAAAAACGCGAGATATCGCATATCAGCGAGGGTGGAAGTTCGTTCGGCCACATGCAGGGGCCGTCACTGGATAGTGGCCGCGGGGCTGACCCATCGTTATGCAGCAGCTTGAGTTCCGTTCGAGAGTCTGTCGAGACAAGCAAGAGCTTCCAGGATGCGTCAAACGGTTCTGGAGGGGAGTCGGCAGAACCAGAGCGTGAGGTGTCACGTGGCAGCGAGGGTCGACGCTCATGTGAGGATACGCAGAGGCGGCAGGCGAAGCAGAGCGCTGCCCCAGTCCAAGTTCAGGGAGCTGCTGAAGCGCCATACAGCAGTTTCGCTTCATGTCTAGACGCTGCTGCGGCCGAACAAAGCCACCAGGATGCGTCTGAAGAGGCTGGACGGCAGGCCACAGAGCCGAAACGCGAGGTTTCCCGTGGCAGCGAGGGTAGAAACTCGTGTGGGGATACCCATGAGCGCAACGCGAAGAAGGGGCCTTCTACTGAACGTGCCCAGGAGGCTGGTGCATCGCTATGGAGCAGCTTTTGGTCAGCCTTCACACCTGTGGAGGATACTGGCCGAGCCTTTCAGGATGCGGTGGACGTGGCTATACGGGATACTGAGGAGCCGAAGCGCGAGGGGTCGCGTGGAAGCCAGGGCATCAGCTCGTGTGAGGACAGGGAGGCGCGCCCGGCGGGACCTGAGGCATCGGCAGACAGTGTTCAGGGTGGTGGAGTGCGCAGTGTGGATTCTGTTTGTGAGGCAACTGCGGCCGAAAGCAACTTCCAGGATCCATCAAACGGTTCTGTAGAGGAGATGGAGGGGCCGAAGCGTGAGATGTCACGTGTCAGCGAGGGCAGAAGCTCATCCGAGGACACCGGGGAGCGCCCAGCGGGGCAGCGGGCGTCGCCGGACAGCGGTCAGGAAGCTGGTGCATCGTGCAGCCTAGGTTTGGCTCGAGAGGCTACAGCG
>NW_024016801.1:0-1458 GCF_000499745.2 Eimeria mitis | reverse complement strand
ATAAATAAATATAAATAAATATAAATAAATATAAATAGATAAATAACAACACATATTTTTATTTATTTTTATTTATATATTGTCTTTTATTTATTTATATATATTTATATTTATCTAAACAAAAATAGACAAGCAAACGAATAAAAACAAATAAATAAAAAATAAAAAATAAATAAACAAATAAATAAACAAATAAATAAATAAATAAATAACAAATAGACAAACAAATAAATAATAAACAAATAAAAATAAATAAAATATAAATAAAAAATAAATAAAAAATAAAAAAATAAATAAAAAATAAATAAAAAATAAATAAATATTTACTTTTCGTGTTTTGTTGAGTCAGTTGTTTTAAGGCTTCATCCGCAGACAGCAAAATATCCATCCCTTCTTCTTTTTCTTTTTCTTTTTCTTTTTCTTTTTTTATTTTTATTTGTTTTTGTTTTTTTATTTTTATTTCTTCTGTCTCCTCTTCTTCTTCTGTCTCCTCTTCTTCTGTCTCTTCTTCTGTCTCTTCTTCTTTTTCTGTTTCTTCTTCGCTGTCTTGTTGATTATAATTTATATTTTTTTTCTTTTTTTTAATATTTACATCTGTCTTTGTCTTTATATTTATTTTTTTATTTTTATTTATTTCTTCTTCTTCTTCTTCTGTCTCTTCTTCTTCTTTTTCTGTCTCTTCTTCGCTGTCTCCTTGATTATATTTTTTCTTTTTTTTGTTATTTATATCTGTCTTTGTCTTTATATTTATTTTAATATTTTTATATATTTCTTCTGTCTCTGTCTCTGTCTCTGTCTCTGTCTCCTCTTCTGTCTCCTCTTCTTCTGTCTCTTCTTTTTCTTTTTCTTTATAAAAGCAAAATTCTTTGAGTGTTTTATATTCTGCTGCAGCAGCAGTAGCAGTAGCAGCAGCAGCAACTGCATATACACCCCGTTGGGGTGTATATACACAAAAACACCGCCAGAGGCAAACACCTATCTCCCTAATCACTCTTCTTGCTGCTGCAGCACCCCGCAGCAGCAGCAGTTTGCTGCTTATCATTCCTGCTTCTCTCAATGCAGCTAGTGCTGCTGCTGCTTCCTCCTCCCGCTGCTGCTGCTGCTGCTGCTGCAGCTGCTGCTGCTGCTGCTGCTGCTGCTGCTGCTGCAGCAGCTGAGATAGTTGCTGTGATACAGGCAGCAGCAACTCCAGTGCATACACCGCAGCTTGCATGTCTTCTTCTTCTGTTTCTTCTTCTTCATCTTCTTCTGCTGCTGCTGCTGCTGCTGCTGCTGCTTCTTCATCATCTCCTTCTTCTTGCTGCTGCTGCTGCTGCTTTTGTTTTTCTTTTTTATTTTTATTTGTTTTATTTTTTTCTGTGTTTGTATCTATTATATACGGCAGCAAAGAAAGAGAACATAAACTAACAGCAATAACATAAGCAGCAGCAACAACACCCGCTTGAATATGTTGCTGCT
>NW_024016800.1:0-1459 GCF_000499745.2 Eimeria mitis | reverse complement strand
AACAACAGCAGCAGCAGAAGCCTAGCTGCAGCAGCCGGCTAGCAGCAGCAGCAGCAGCAGCAGCAGCAGCAGCAGCAGCAGCTGGTTCTGCTGCCTTCCGTTAGAGAAGAAGCAACACAAATGAGCTCCTAATGAAACATCTTTATATTCTAGTTTGATATGTTTAACCGGTTGCTGCTGCTGCTGCTGTTGCTGCTGCTGCTGCTGCTGCTGCTGCTGCTAGGGGGGCTGCTGCCGACAGGCTGCGCATGCAGCAGCAGCAGCAGCAGCAGCAGCAGCAGCGCATGCATGCAGCAGCAAAAAGTAGCAGCAGAAAAAAAATAAATGATAGACAAAACAGCAATGAATACAGCACAGCCAGAGGCTGGCTGATAGCAGCAGCAGCAGCAGCAGCAGCAGCTTCTGCTGCTGCTGCTGCTGCTGCTGCTGCTGCTGCAACAGCTGCCAGCACCAGCACTCCTGTAGTACACACTATGGCGCTTGTGCTCGCACACCGCAGCAGCACCAGCAACAGCAGTAGATGCATCAACAGCAGCAGCAGCAGCAGCAGCAGCAGCAACAGCAGCAGCAGCAGCAGCAGCAGCAGCAGCAGCATGGATCTACCAGAGTTGACGCCGGGCATGCAGCGGCTGCTGCTGCGTTACTTATCTATGAGCGATGAGCCTGCTGCTGCCTACGCCTATCTCCTCAAGCCGCCGCCCCAGCCCCAGCAGCAGCAGCAGCAGCAGCAGCAGCAACAGCAGCAGCAGCAGCAGCAGCAGCAGCAGAGAATATGCAGCAGCTCGTGCTTGGCCAACGTGCGGCGGCAACAGCAGCACCTGCAACAATCCACAAACGCGCGATGGCAGCAGCAGCAGCAGCAGCAGCAGCAGCAGCAGCAGCAAAGTGCAGACTCTGCTGACCGCCAGGAATCCTTCACAGTGCAGCAACCGCAGCAGCAGCAACAGCAGCAACTGCAGCAGCAGCAGCAGCAACTGCCGCAGCAGCAGCTTGAGCCACAGCTCATAGCCGTTGCGGTTCGTCCTCCGCTGCAGCGCCTGCAGCAGGCACAACAGCAGCAGCAACTGCAGCAGCAGCAGCAGCAACAGCAGCAGCAGCAGCAGCAGCAAGCAGCAGCCCTGCAGCAAGCGGCATTGCTACCGCCGCAGCAACTGCAGCAGCCACAGCAGCAGCTGCAGCAGCAGCAGCAGCAGCAGCAGGCGGGTGCTTCCACTTCAACAGCAATTCAGCTGCAGGGGCTGCAGCAGCAACTGCAGCAGCTGCAGCTGCAGCAACTGCAGCAGCTGCAGCAGCAGCAGCTGCAGCAGCTGCAGCAGCGGACCTTGCAGGTGTTGCTGAGCCACCGTGAGACAGCGCCTCTCAGCGCAGGAGGACTGCAGCAGCAGCAGCAGCAGCAGCAGCAACAGCAGCAGCAGCTGCTGCAGTTGCAGCAGCAGCAGGTACAACAGCAGCAACAGCA
>NW_024016799.1:0-1460 GCF_000499745.2 Eimeria mitis | reverse complement strand
ATCGCATGAATCGGCAGCATGAAATTGTCGCTGATTTGACAGAAGTTGCCTTGGAGTTTCGTCAGGAAAAAATGAGGTGACATATGCATCTGCCTGTGCTTGGACTGTATAGGTTTGTGAGGTCGCTGCTGACCGTTCGGTGCATACCAGGTAGCACGAGGCTAAGGGACACTGCCGTCATTTATTATTGGGGAGCACGCTCCGACTGGGTTGCTCCAGAGAGTATGTTGCTGATTTTTGTGAAATCAGGGGTACTGGGAGGCTGGCGGCTACAGGATGCGCCAGCGAAACAGGTGTAGAATATTATAGGGTGTACACTAAGGAATGCTGGCTTGAGACGCATTCCAGTGACGCCCTGGCAAGACAGCGGTTCAGGAGCCAGTTGATGGGTTACTTAGTGACGAGCATTCTTGAAGCCCCGTAATTGCTGTGTATGACGTGGGTCGACTAGCCTGTCAAACGCGACGCTGAGGGAACAGCTTAGTTTTCTTATTGAATCGTCTTTGTCTTCTCCGAATTTGGTATCCAGTGCAGGATCATTAGAGTGGGGATTATGTTGGTGTTGGGGGCTGCCGGCGCGGTGTGCCATCAGGTTTTTGTGAGTGGTGAGTTTAATGTTTTGTCATTATATGATGCGACGTTTCTACTCAATGCATACGCTGCTGAGTCAGGATGTACGTTGGTGTTGGTTGTAGGTGGGCTTCGCAGAAACGGCAGGTGTTCGTTGGTTCAGTGTAGCATGCTCTGGCGGTGCTTGTGTTAGTTTGGTTAGTCTGCCCTGCTGTGCAGAAAAGTGGGCTAGGGCTTTATGTATATTGCCCTAACGTATAGGTGCCTCAGGCCAGATCTGTGGGAACAGAGCCGTCAAGAGATTGGACGATTCTTATTGACCCTTCTCCGTATGGTATATTTAAAGCCTTGGGCCAGTGGAGTATACTTCATCTGTGAGGCTAGGAGCTCCTAGGTATCGCGGAAAGGCTCGATGAGCCTTTCCGCGATAACTAGGGTTGGCCGAGGCAGCGGTAGGCAAGAGCACTTATGCATTGCAGCTAACGGATCGCCTGTGGAGACAATGGAGCGCAGTTTTGCGGAGTGTGTAGGGGTGTATAGGATCACGGGTGTGAAGATGCCGCGCTATCTCTGCTTATCTTTCCCTGGAGAGGCCATTGACAGTAATAAACGAGAAGGCATTTAAAAGCCTTGAACTTATAGGGATTGGCGTATTACGTTACCTGCGCGTATTCGTAGTACTCGCCATTGTACGTCCCGCGCGGTCGCGTTGACTACATATGTTGACTACTGAAACTGTCTTCTCGCATCCGGTTAGTGTCGGCTACAGTATTTCAGGGCCCCGCTACCGTATTCAGGGGGTCTCAACTTTTCACGCTGCAGTTAGTGCGTTAGTGGGAGTTGAGTGCGGTGGCTGTATTGGGTTATAGTGTTATTTGTTCTGCTTGTGT
>NW_024016798.1:0-1461 GCF_000499745.2 Eimeria mitis | reverse complement strand
CATCATGTTACCGGAAAGTGGGACTATTCCAATCTGTTACAGCGCTAGACGCCGTCTCATCCAGGCATTTCAAAACACCCTGAAAATGCAAATCAATTCGACTCCGTTTGCCCAGTTCGCCACAGGCCCACCTTCAAAGTATCGCACCGTCTTCAGCATACCGCGTTTAAGGTTGTGCGCAGTAGATCAATACAAAAAAGTGCCCTACATATGATCAACACCCAGTTGCCTTATCTTGCACACACGCCAGGAAAGGGCAAACCAAAATGCAAGCAGTTACTTACCAAATTCGACCGGGTACGGATTCCTTCCACTCCCACTGCCCTCGACCTCCCAGAATACTGAGTGGCACGATGCAAAACCTGCGTAATGCTAACTGCTGAAGCCAGGCGCCACGCGACACAAAGGCCTGAGCAATATTTGTTCACAGGGCGGCTGCTTCCCTTTTGAAGGCTAACTACTACGCACAGTGAAGAAAGATGGCATCGAAACACTCCGGATATCAGATTATTTAGCTGCCAGCAACGCACGATCTGCGCCACTAACAGACACGAAGGACAACCTACCACTGCAGCGCCAGGCAACAGCTTACCCTCCAGGCTGTTGACAGGTACCAACGTGCCCGGCAGTCTGTAGATGCAGAAACAGGTATCCAATACTGCTAAAAATGATAGCTCCCCTTTTTCGAATTACATGCAAAGCTAGCTCAACAAACATGTCAGTGAATAATCAAGNGTGCTGTGGTACCCCAACCTGTCCACCTGCCATAGACGTCAAGCACCCTTAGGCTAGATGCGCTGCTTGCCCAGTTGTGTAGCCCACCATTCCGGTACAGCGACCAACAACCAAGATACGCACCTCGGGGTTTTCCCGAAAACAGCGCTGCATCTACAGGCAAGCAAGCCACAGACACTCGGTACATGCGACATCAGCCGCCTCATGTTTTCGCAGCGATCCTAAACGAAGTTTGCCGGCCTGCGCGAACACCTAAAGATGCTGCTTATATTGCCCAAAGCAGAGCTATTCGTTGTTGAATGGCATCGGATCACGTGGCGCTTCTGCCCCCACGCCAGCGGGCTGTGCCTCTTCTGCAGTCGTACAAGCCTAACTAGAGCGGAGCTACAACACAGGCCTAGGCGCGTACACCTCGCGCTTGATTCTGCACACCCCAGAGACGCACCGCCTTCGGCAAGCCACGGGTAGCGTGCTGTCCCAGGCAGCCTGACTATCTCATACACTGGATGCCCGGTGCTACGGTAGAGACAAAGCCCTTAGCATCGACAGCACGCCATAGAGGAGACAAATCTCGTCCACAGCAACTCCATGCGAACTCGCATCGGATGAGGTTGCGGCACCTGTACTCTGCCCATGCGACGGTCTCCCGCCAGCTGCAGCAAAGGTAAATACAATAGAACAGGTAAGTGCAGCAAACACATTAGCACACCCATTAGGAGAACTGCA
>NW_024016797.1:0-1461 GCF_000499745.2 Eimeria mitis | reverse complement strand
AGCAGCAGCAGCAGCAGCAGTAGCAGCAGCAGCAGCAGCAGCAGTAGCAGCAGCAGCAGCAGTAGCAGCACCAGTAGCAGCAGCAGCAGCAGCAGCAGCAGCAGTGTCTCCGTTTCTTCATTTTTCTTTTTCGCATTCACGTGTGTCTCCTTTCTATCTGTCTCCTTTCTACCTATCTCCTTTTTTATTATATCTTTCTTCTTACATCTGTTTAATAAAATATTTTATATAATATATAATAATATATGTATAAGTTTGTTTATGTTTAGGTTTATGTGTGGGTATGGTGGGGGACGGCATCAACGACGCCCCCGCCCTGGCCTCTGCTGATGTCTCCTTTTCTTTGGGTGCTGGCGCTGCGCTAGCAGCAAACAGTGCTTCGGTTGTTATAGCAAACAACGAGTCCGTCAGCGTACAGCTAGCTAGCTAGCTAGCTAGCTAGCTAGCTGGATGGGTCGCTAGCTAGCTACATACCTACTTAGCTAGGTAGATAGACGGCTAGATACATACCTTCCTGGCTAGCTAGCTAGACAGCTAGCTAGATAGCTAGCTCGACAGCTAGCTAGATAGTTAGCTGCATACCTACCTACCTAGTTATATAGCTAGACAGAGGGCTAGGTAGATGCATACCTAGGTAGCTAGCTAGCCAGCTAGCTACCTAGCTAGCTAGTCAGTGAACTAGCCACTCTTGCAGACATATCTCTGCAGAAGGAGATATACAATGAGAACCAGTCGGATGTCAGCTAGCTAGCTAGCTAGCCACGTAGCTGGCTAGCTAGCTAGCTAGCCACGTAGCTACCTAGCCAGCCACGTAGCTATCTACCTAGCCACACAGCCAGCTAGCTAGCCACATAGATTACTAGCTAGCCACATAGCTAACTAGATAGCCACATAGCTAGCTAGCTAGCTAGCTAGCTGAACGAAAAGCCGGGTAAGGATGGGGGGCAACGTATGTCGGTTGTGTGTGTGTGTGTGTGTATATATGTTGTTTGTTTGTGTCTGTTTGCTGCTGCGTTGCTGCTGCAGCTTGCGGGGAGTTGTCTCCTTTCTGGAGCTGTCTGAGGCGCTGAAGAAAACGACAAAAATTTGTCTCCTTTGGGCCTGCGGGTTCAACGTGCTGGGGCTTCCTGCTGCAGCAGGTTTGCTGCTGCTGCTGCCCAGCAGCAGACCACTGGTCATCTCCCCCCCCGTTGCTGCTGTTCTTATGGCTCTCAGCTCTATACTAGTTATACACACAGCATTCACACTCAGGTATTTATATATATAAACCCTAAACCCTAAACCCTAAAACACAAACCCTAAACCCTGGCTAGGGTTTATCTACGCAGTTCTCTCGTCAGTGGAGACAGCGAACCACTCTGAGGGTTTAGGGTTTAGGGTTTAGGGTTTGGGGTTTGTTGGTGTTCAGGCATTTTCGCCCCAAGACATTCCCTAATGTGCCAGCAGCAGCAGCAGCAACAG
>NW_024016796.1:0-1462 GCF_000499745.2 Eimeria mitis | reverse complement strand
GCACTTCTGACCAAACCGCTCACAGTCTGCAAACCACGCAGCTCAACATGTCAGTAACCATGCCAAATACGCAAACTGCGCCTTGTGAAGATCCTGCTCCACAGCCCTTACCCTGCAGCGGTTTCCTATAACATTCAATATCACACACATTTTGAGATCGACATTTAATAGCATGTCCGTGCCTACCTCGAAAATGTGTCACATATTACGTATAAACTGCAGCCCACCTTTGGCATGCTTTGCAGGTAATGCGCACTCCGCGCTCTTGCCCTGCACAACCACAAACACTATTCACACAAAGGCGCTACCTTATCTAGACACACCTAAGATCTGTGTCTTGCTTTTTGACGGAACCCGACAGTGAAACAGCAACAAATACAGCTTTGCGATGCTCCAACGCCAAACAAAACAATGAAACACCTTCTACTGCATAACCAACGGCGCCAAGCAAAACCTCTATTACTCTCAAAGGGTCAAACATACAGCAGAAATACACAAAACTCCCTCAGCAGAACAGCTGTACTACCCAACAATGCCGATGGATTTACGCGGTGAGGCCTTTATGCCATGAGTCCACTGCGCCCCAGACTCAACACGCTACAAGACCAATCCACCGACTCCTGCCACTCACAAACTGCGGACCCGCGCGCAACCCAATGCACGAATAGCCAACACGTACAAAACACAATTCAAGCAGAAGCTCCGCAACCTGTACTATGCTTCGCAGCTGTCGCAGTTGCTCTCCAAAAAGCTGCTTCTAAATATTCGCCGATGTGGTTTTTTACTATCAAACAAATACAGCCAGTAACGTCACCGCTATATGGACAAATCGGACCCCAATACATATGCAATACTCCGAGGGCTACGACCGAATATAAGCAACACATCCCTTCCGGAAAGGTACAGCACCGCTTCTCCCAGATCGCTCCCTCACCTATGCACACAAAGAGCAGCAGCAGCAAAATATCGAGCAGATCTAGCCAGGCCGGTCACACCCGGCCGAAGCAAACCCTCCGGTACGTGCGCTCGTCTTCGCCGCTAGCCCAGTCAACCATCCACGAATTCTTTCCAAGCGTCCAGAATCGCTGCTGCAATTTTCTACTGTCCTTCCGAAGGCGGTTATGACGCAACCAGTAGGTAAACTGAAGCCAAACTGCAGCTGCACGGCTTAGCGAACTTCCACTGAACACAACCGACATAGCCCCCTACGCACAAGTATTGCAGCGGATGCCCTAAAGATTCATTTTCCTTCATGCACGCGCCAATCAACAGCGAGGCAAAGCGAAAACTTCTCACCAAACCCGACAGAGGCACGTCATAAGATACGGCCAAACAACACATCCCCAGAGGTGCTCGGCTGTGAACAGCATGCTGCGTCAAAAACAAAACGCACTGGCCAGCGAGCAGGTGCAGACCCATGCACAATCCGCAGCCCACCTTCGGCATTCTTCGCAAATAGTGC
>NW_024016795.1:0-1464 GCF_000499745.2 Eimeria mitis | reverse complement strand
TCATTATTGTAAGAGGGTGGTATTTGTTCTCCCTGCAATGCGGCCACTCAAGTGTAAACAGAAAAACACAACACAGAATGTCAAGCCGCACACCAAAAAAAAAGGAAAAGAATTACTTTCTGCACAGTCTAAGCAACCAAATAAAACCAAGCGAAAGCAAGCAAGCTGATAGAAAGAGGAGGCGGGTCGCAGTTGAGATAGGCAGCGAGCGATAGGGAGCGTAGATGACCCCTGGCCAGGCGAAGCAAAGCCCATGGGGTGCCCTGGGTTTTTCTGGGCGCAACAGGTTACGAATTGCAGCGAACTTTCATCTTCTTTTCCATTTAATTTCCATATTTAACCAGACGAAACATACAAATGCAGTTACACTCAATAGAAAGGCACGATTCAGGAGAAAAAAAACAGGTTTTCATGGACGCGCTCGATGCGGACCGCTGGGGTGGTCCGCCCGCAAAAACACCGACTGACATCGCTACAGGATAAGAATTTGAGAGAAATATTTTAAAATATAAAAGGAAATAATCTTACTAAATGAATTTTAAAATATTATTCCCTTTTCTTGCAGTTTGAACGGCAGTTGCGAGGCAAAAAACCGAACGATGTCACCACACAGTTGCTGCACGGAAGCGACTGGAGGAAACTTCCGCCACCCCCATCGTAAACTGGCTGAAATAACGTGTAGTAAGTATTAATAATAGTACAAATAACATTTAATGCCGTCTCACAAAGTTTTGGTTGATTTGGGGCCTTCGTGAGAAACAGACGTCAATGGAGCCATAGATAGATAGATAGGAAAGAAGCACAAAGGCGCATTCTATTTCCCCCTTAATGATAAAATCTATAAAATTCGTCTTCAAAGGCATATACGCCTATTTCATATATTTTGTGTTCCTCCAGGTTACACAAGATTGCATTATCACCTTAATTGTCATAACACTCTCCTACTGACTAGAATGCATTAGTATTCTTCTATTCATAAGAATGCAGTTTTATTTAACCTCTTGTTGGTTTTATCCGAAGCGTTTTCTGCTGCTGCTGCTGCCGCTCCAGAGAGTGCTTAAAAGCGATAACTACAGGTGCTACAGTACCAAAGCTCGCAGTTTCTGCAAATGCGTGCAAAATATTTTCAATATAATTTAATTAGTGATGAACACATTTGAAGACGCAACCACTGTTTTACTTTTGTGTTGAGCACGAGCAGCCAGGGTTTCTACACCGGTAATGAAGATGCAACTCTCCTTGAGATTACACTTTCCCTGTGGTTACTACTTTGTTGAATCTGCAGTTTTCTCTACTATCATCATTTTGCAGCGCAACGAAAAACTTAAGAAAACATCTTTGAGGGGCTCCACCCGTATCTGTCCTTCTTGGTGCATTGACAGTATTGTGGTAACTATAAATAACATTAACGATAATCAAATATTGTAATACAAGCAAAAACCGTACAGGAGGTCTTGCACCTAA
>NW_024016794.1:0-1465 GCF_000499745.2 Eimeria mitis | reverse complement strand
GAACACAGGGCAGCCAGTTCCGCTGTGCAGAACCGCAACAGATTCGTGAAGGCCTTCGCGGAAATAGACGGAGGCATCGACTGCAACCTTCTCTTGTTCTCTTCCATCATCCTAGCCAAATTAAGTGTGTAGCGTTCGACTCTGTCTAGCACTTGCTTTTCGTCAAGTTCGTCTTCTACAGCAGCACGTGCAGGGTCTTCCTGCCCTTCAAAAGAACAAGCAGCCCCCCAGCCTTCATCATCCTTCTCAACCGCTGAAAGCGACCTCAGGACTCCATTCGGCTTATTTATGTCCCTTACGTGACGGGCACAAAGCAGCAGTAAATAGGCCGTTGCAAAAGCAGCCAAGGCTACAAAAAAAACAGGATGCAGGTGAGAGCGACGGTGGCGATTCCATTGCTTTAACCCAGAGAGCAAAGGAAGGTCATTCCTGCGAGGGATATACGGTGTTATGGTCCCGCTATTCCACAAGGAAGAGTCGCCTGTGAAGCGCAGCAACAAGGTCTCGGACCCTGGCCTGCTCCTCTGCTCTGGCGGAGCGGGACCTGAAGCATTTCCTGTGCTATGCATTGGTAGTCGAGCGCAGCGAAGAAAACGAACTCAAAATTATCAAGCCCGTGATAAAACTTTCAATACGTAAAGGAATGTAGAGGGAACATTGGAGGAGAGGGCCGCAGCAAGGTCCCAGTTTATGGAGGACCAAGCGCTCCGTAAAACGCTTTAGCTGCATATCCAAAAGGCCCAACCCTCATCTACTAGCTTACCATGTAAAGCTCTTGTCAACTAGAAATGTGTTCATCGACAAATGAACTGATGATGCCCTGCCAATGCTCTACCTAGCAAGTCAGCCCGGGGCTGTCAGTGGGCCATCTGAATGCCCGGGCGCGAGCTGCGCGTCAAAGGCTGTGGGCTCCACTTATTCCGTGTAAGGAGTGTCTTCGGTTGTTAAAAGCCTTCTACTCATGCTTTTAAGACCATCATAACTAACTGGCCGTCCCGGAGGTTTGTAATTCTTCAGGTGATGGGAGGCGAGCATCGATAGGGTGTGTTGCTGCACCCGAGGCGTCGGCGTAGGGACTGCGCCTTAGCTGTTACATGGCCGTGGTGGCAACATAGTTGCTGCATTTTGTCACCCATTGTGGCCTTTTCATTATCACAAAATCAAGCTGTATAAATAAAGCCAATATGGTTTTCATCACCACCCTCATCTCCATACAGAAGGCCATCATCCACAGTCGTTCATACGGAAGGGGTGAAGTAGTGCTCCGGCACTACACGGAGATAATTGTATTCATTCGCTAGCGAGAAGAGTTCGTTTATGGATTGAACATTATATTTTGAGTATACACGTTGCACCTGAGTCAGTTTAGCAGCTGTGCGTTCGAGCCTTCTAGAACGTAGCAGCCACGAGCGGCTGCAACAGGCGTGGGGATGGTCTTCACCAGGTCAATGTGCGTGCAGTGGAC
>NW_024016793.1:0-1465 GCF_000499745.2 Eimeria mitis | reverse complement strand
TTAACACACACGCACAGCCGGCTTGACATTGACAAGAACTACGGCGACCCAGCAACGTAGCATGGCCCGTACTAGTCAGACAATACGTTCTCCTCTTTCTCAAAAGGGTGCCCAAGAGATCGGTAAAACGGTTCGGAACAGCAACGCAGTGAATAGTAGTTGTGCCGTGGGACGCGTATCGCCGAATATTTTTTACAACGGAGTTGTTTTTGCGTACTTCGCGAATCCTGCTGACGGCGTAGCAAATTCGTCTCAGCGAAAGGGTGGCATAGGGGTCAGTAGTATTTGTGAAGTTTATGCATGCATTGTATGCGTTCTGGTTAGACTGTGCTCTTGGACTGGCGAACCCACGTGATGTTACCGGGGGACAATTCCCGCATCTGCAAAGGAAACGCGAGATGAAGTATGTAGTAGCAGAGTGGAGCTTTGCCGTCATACAACAACAGGGTTGTAAGTAGTTGTAAACACAACGTAGTGCCAACGTAGTGCCTCGTGGTGTTGTGAAGCGACAAAAATTTTGTGGGTGTGTCTTCCCTGAGCAGCACGATGCAGCACGATGCATCTCTTTGTAAATATACACTGCATACACTTGCAGCGGTGCAAACCGCTGGACTGTGTGATCTGGCAAGGAGAGCGAAAATGGCGAAGCTAGGTGGAAAAATTGCTGGTCCACTAGGGCGTAAGCGGCAATGTTGGGTTTTGGCAGGAAAAATGTGGGACTTTATGTGCGTGCTTGGTCGATAATAGCGTCACTTTGTAAACTGCACAGCAGTGAACACTCAACAGCGACACTATCCTGAAGGATTAGAAGGCGCTTGCTGTCAAGTACAATTTTTCTAGACCTTCGGCAAAACAACCGAAATCCCGCGCACGCTGCAGTTCTCTAGCGCACGCACGGCACTGTGGTAAGCTGTGGCTCCATTGCTTCTGTGAATAGGGGCCCTCCGCCGCGCGTCTCATCATATTTTGTGGGTGTGGAAAGCTGTTACAAGGGAGAAGCAGTGGCGCCTGTTGAATCGTGGATAACGGTGCTCCGTAGGTTGGGTGCCGCACGCAAATTCCGTCTAACAATCTAACGGGTCCTTCCGGTAGAAATGCAGAAAATGAAAAGCTTGCTGACAGCGGTATGCATTACTGGCTTTTCAGCGTCCCGTTTGTGTGAACAGTGTCTACCTAGGAAGCAGCAAGATACGCAAGGAGCATAGGAAGGCTAGGAGACGGTTGGCGGGCTATTGACAGGACAGCGCAAAGCGGCAAGGCTTTTAGTAGTGGACAGAGGCGGCACTCACGAAGGCCAGGCATTCCGTAATTCTAAGGGGATGTCTAAGTGGCAAGCAGTCTACTTTTGATGAATTGGAAGGGTGTGGCGGGCGTCACCTCTGATGCAAAACCTTTCTGAGCAGGCGGATCCGTGTTTGTGTGTTTGCACTAGTTATGTGCTTGACCTTGCAGCCGTGCTAGCAGT
>NW_024016792.1:0-1466 GCF_000499745.2 Eimeria mitis | reverse complement strand
TAGCAATTAGTTCCAATGATAGCTCCCTGTGTGGCACTTCCCAAAGTCTCCACTGCACAGTATGTGCGCGGACGAGCGTCTCCTGCCACGCAGCCTCAAGCGGCTATTAGCGAGATACAGAAAAGTCAAGCTACACGCGTAATTCAGCCAACGATCGAAACCAAGGAAGGTTAGCGTTGGTCTCTCGTTGTCCTCCCTTCAAAACTGTTCTAGCCGAATCCCCACTCGTCCAAGCACAGCGACACAAGGGACTGGGGCTGGGAAGAGAAGACGGCGCGGCGTGAGTTGCAACATCTTGTTGCGCGAAACGTTGAGAGAAGCAACATGTGTAGTCTAAACATTAAACCACAGTTTTAGTACATAATATTTAGGGCACTTACTGACTGCTTACTCAATATGTGGCAGCCAGCGCTTGCACGCCATATATGTCTTAGCAACATAGCATCATAGCATAATGAGCAGGGCAATACTGCCAATTTTGCAATCTCGTCATGTCTGTTGTGGAAATGCACTACTTTGGCCTTGCATATGCTCCCCCTTTTCTAAAATTCTTTAGTTTTAAGGGCGCAATCAGCTCGTAAGAAGGTTGCAGGAGAAATAAAGTTGTAGGCTGCGATTGCGAAATTCTTTTTTCAAGTTAGTTCTGGCTGGAGTAGGGCCAACCCTTACAAATGGAGCCTAGCTCGTGGTCTACTGAATACTCACTACAATCACAGCAACAGCGCCATGCTTGTTGTGAAATGAGTGAGAGTTGAATGAACAGTGGAAGTGTCTGTGAGTGCTCAATGATGTGCATTGAGTACAACATTGGTGAATGCACTAAACATTCTCTACAAAGTGACATTGGTATGACTGTAGGAGAGGCTGAAGTGAGCCTTGGTGCAAAAGGGGTTGCAACATGCTACGCCGTCTCCTCTCCCAGCCCCAAAGGCCGCAGTGCCGGCTCAAGTGGGGTTGCAGAACAGAACCATTTAGTGGGTGGCAGTGGCAGTAAAACTAAGCAACTCCATCAGATACATCAAAAACAGGATAAGTAGTTTCATGCGTCAAACTACTTATCCTGTTTTTCCCCTTTTTAAGACAGTTGCCTCTCTCGTAACCCTCTTCTCCTCCCTCGCTCTGCCCATCGATAGTTGTCCAACAGGCATTACGATGCATAAGGGGGGAGATGCAGGACTGTATCCCTGAAGTTGGTACATGGCTCTCCACGTGCGTGCAAATTGGCTCCTGAAGACCAAGGATCTGTTTAGCAATTCTCTACACCCTTAGTACACGTATCAAAACGGATGGGTCCTGAGTACACTTGAGTTTGGAATTTCCTTGCAGCAGGAATTACAGTAGGGTAAGCTGCAGCTAATGATAAGCCAGCCCTCCCCAATAGCTCCTGTGTCGCTGTGCCTAGTGCACCTGGAAACCGAGGATAAGCTCGGAGGCTTTTGGGGGGCTCTTATTTCGAGTGTTTTACT
>NW_024016791.1:0-13594 GCF_000499745.2 Eimeria mitis | reverse complement strand
CTTACGACGACCATCCTTATTGATGCTGGACTGGTGGAGTCTCTCCGGCCTTCCAATGACCCTCTGAGTCGTTACGGGTGTTCATTATTTGAATGTCCAACGTACGGCCTGACGCAAAGGGATCCAACAACCTTCCTATGTGCGCATGCTATTCACAGTCCACCCGCATATTCGTAGCCGAAAGCTGACTGGGTTGCGCTCTGAAGGGATCCCAGATGCTCTACTGTGCTAATGTGCTAATGAATCGGACGCCGCTGCAATATGCTGAATATTGCAGCCACTTCCTTTCCATCACAGACACTCTCATCGAACCAATACATGCCAAGCATCAGATGCGCCGAATAGAGGGAAAGCTGTGTTTGGCATGCATCCAACACTCCAAACGGGTAGGCCATCCAAAGGTTAGGCATACTTGCTGACGTATCAATTTCGCCGAACGTCGCCACCTCATCCGTTAGCCGCACCTCCACCTTCAATGACCGGCATCCATAAAGTACTGGGAGGTCCTCCAAACAAGCTATCATAACATGCAGCATGCACAGGCGAGCCGCAGCGCTTCACTGATGCAGCACCACGACGACCTGGTACTAATCGTGGCGACGCTCGACAATTGTGTTCGAGTCTGCCTCACTGTTCGGAGTCTTACACAAGTTGTGCGCATCGAACGTGATAAATGAAGTCTGTACCCTAAACACGTTTGCATGATACATTGGCGAACCTAAACAAACCATTAGTGACACCGCCGTGAAATGCAATGGCAAGCATCAACAATCAATACACTGCAGCAAAAAAACATAGGGTAGTGCCAGCCGCCCCTGCACAGTGCTAGCAGACTCAAACAATCTCCCAAATAGCTGGCGATGGGGATTTTCCACCGCATATACAAGGCTCCGTTCCCCCCGCAAAGATTCTGCGTGAAGCATACCTCCTGGCGGCGTACAGCCAAACCTCAACTTGGGTCAATAGTCGTCCCCTCAGTCAATTTGTTCCATACGTTGCACTGCCTCTACACCAAGCGCAGCTCAAACGGGCACCACCGCTGCACTACGCTAATACTTTCCCGATCGCTCCCTGAACTCACCTAAACACTCCGACGAACAAAATATAGGGCGGGAGGTCTCCCGTAAGGTCTCAAAAGCACTGCGTATTGGCGTGCCGTGAATAGATTTTTCACAGTACGACAAACAAGACACTAGGTGGTTGGATGCCAAGCTTAGTCTTTGGCCAAGACGCCAGCGGCCAGCGGTGCCTTCATACAGCTCAGGCAGTCAGGCAGTCGCAAGTACCCAGGCGTAAGCAAAGATCAATTTTCACCATGTAGCAGCACATCTGAAAATTGGTTCTCCTGCCAGTTCCCTACAAGACTCGCCTCGCACGCCAACGGGAAAACAATCAGTCTTTCCATCAGGCTCAACAGTCCATGCCACTGCCACTGGAGAATATAAAGCATACTGCCTGAAACAACAGCTACTTTCATTGCAGTGTGTTGCCTTATACTTGGACTCAGTAGATCAGGCAGATTTGTTCCTCTTCTAGGGAACATGCAGCAGATTTGTTCCTCTTCCAGGGAACATGCAGCCTCGGCTTTGCCTGTGCACCCCTGCTCTTGTGCAAAATCTGGAAATCGAGCGTACTGCCTGCTGGGTGACATAGTCGCGCAGTTGCGCAGAAATCCCGTTTGCTGTTTGCAGGACCCATCCAAAAATTATATCCAACTCAAATGCATACATGCATGCAACCGAAAGCACGTCCACGCAACTACGTGTTCTAAATGCCTTGGGATAGAACCGCTCATACCCTTGTCCGTGCTCTGCATTTTTCTGGCAGTTGAACCTGCCGCTGCCTGAAATTCCAGCATCCACATTCGGAAGGTGGCCATAATATTTTACAAGTTGAGCGTTTGTGGTGCCTACCGACTGATGCACGAAAAGAGCGAAACAACACAGTGTCCGGCCCATGACTCTCCCTTAGCCCACCTAGCACACTGCGCAAGCCGTGCGTTAGACATAATGCCCAGCTTGCGCATTGTGCTAAGGTGGGCGAACAATAAGAACTGTTCCTCTAGGCTCAACTATTTGCCCCCGTAGACTTGCGACGACCATCCTCATTGATGCAGGACTAGTGAGGTCTCTCCGGCCTTCCAATGACCTACTGTGTCAGTCCGGGTGGTCATTGCTTGAGCATCCAAGGTTTTGGCTGACGCAGGAGTATCCAGCACGTTATTCTGCATGAATGTTACTCGCCTTCCAGTCACGTATTTGTCCCCATCCCCGTATATATCCATGTCTGCTATCGGGGAATCTGAAACGTAGATGAATCCACGAGTGTGCCGGGCAAATGAGTGTGCTTCTACACTCTTACTCCCCGTGTACAATAGCGGCTGCACGCAAGCAGTCTCAAAAAGTCCCGTCTCCGTAGATGCAAGCACAAAAACTGCATTAATCCCTGCTCACGGATGCAGGTCCGTTATCTATCCGCCAAATACTACGGATAAACCTGTCGGCACAAAGCGCTGATTTCAACACGGGCAGGACAACCAACCGAGAGCTTAAGGCCAAGTATACAACGGTGCAGCTGACTGCATGAGGTGTCCTCGTTGGACCGATGCTTGCTGGGAGACCAATGCGAGTGGGGGTTACGGAGGGAGGAGGGAAAGAAGCTGCTCGCTGTGCTTCAAGCATGTTCTTTTTTGGTATTTCCTGGTTCAAGTGGTATTGGCAGCGCAACATGCGTGTGCAGCACTGAATGCGACACGGTAGACAATATTAGTATGTTGAAGTGAGAGTACATGCGCAAACAAATACGTGGAAGGAGGTACCGGCGACCATGCGATGATGAGTGTTCAGCCTCTCTCCAAGCCTCTTCGCGAGTCCCCATATGTATCCATGCCTGCTTCCTTACAGCCTGAATCGTATTAGTGTCTATAACCGCATTGAACAGATCCGTTAGCCTCTAATAGCATACGTGTTGGGCAAAGCAACGCGCGATCGCAACACCAGACACGGCGGCGCCATGTCGCCGCCGTAGATGCGCGCACATAAATTGCAAATTATCATGCTGTTCACTCTTACACCTTGGCTAACTCTTAGCCAGATAATGCTGATAGTCTTATTGGCCGGCAGAGCTGATCATTACCAGGGCAATCTAAACAGCCAAGGCTTAAACCCCACCTGCACGAAAACGTAGCTGGGTGCATGCTGTCTTCTTCTTGAAACACCTCTTGTGGAACCAACTAAAATAGAGAGTTCGAATGCAAAGAAGGTAAAGAAATACGCGTTTGATACCAATCACTGTGTAGTCGCTCCGTCCCGCTACCACGTTTTGCGCTGCCCATGCAACACCGGGCCAATTCACCAAACCCGTCTACTATGACAAACTCATTGCCCCACCCTCCTATTGCACTGGCAAAACAACTTGAACCAATATATACCAACGAGACGAACATGGGTGAAGGAGAACGAACAACTTCCTTTCCTCCTCTCGCCTGCTTGGGTAGCCCCACGCCCCTGCACGAATTCCCACGCCTGGGATCAGACAACCTGAATCGCAACATCACCCATAACCGCGTCGAGCAGATCCGTTCCTCAGGGCATACTAGCTAGGCAAAGCGACGCCAGATCGCAACGCCAGACACGGCCTCGCCCTGCTGGTGTCGTAGGTGCGAGCACACACAGTGCGCACACCCATGATGCTCACACGTGTAGATACGTTAGCAATCCGCCAAATACTGTGGATACTACTAGCAGCTGGCAGATCTGGCTCCAACCAGGCCTAGCGAATAATGCCCAGGCTCACCTCTTCTGTGGGAGGCTGTGAGTGGCGGCATTAGGTGGAAACTCTTATTCTGGGGGGACCACAGAGAGCTGGACATGTCGAAGTCCACGAATGTATATGACAAAACGTTTCACACACATCAGCGCAAATCGCTCCTGCCTTCAACCCTACATCCACTACCGTATCGATTCACTGAGATCATTTGTTATAAGAAATGTGTCACTCGAGACGCTCACCACAGTTCTGAACCACCTTGAAGCAGTAGAGACCAAAGAAGCAAATTGCCATTCCTCTCACCGTGGCCCCAACCCACATGCGTGAATCCCGACATTTGTCCATGCCCGCCACCAGGTAGCCTGGCCCGTAACAGCAACTACAACGACGCCGAGCAGATGCATTCGCGTCGACGGGCATACTAGCTGCGTTCGATCGAGACGCCATATACGGATGCGTCACATCAAGGTCGTACACGCGGATGCACCAGCTGCACAGCTCCACAACTGTTCCGCATACATTCCAGCCCAGTCTGCGCCAAATACTCGAACAATTCGCGTCTGCTGAAAGAGCAAATCCTAGCCCGGGAAAGCGCGCCAAAGTCAAGCTTAATCCGCAGTTGCACGATGTTGTATGTGGCTGGATGAAGTGCACTTGTCGAATCGTTCCTGTTGGGAGATTGACGAGAGTCGGGAATATCGACACAAAGAAGCGATACCACTAATATATCACTAGGCGTTTGATACGAAGCTCCGCACAGTCCTCCCTGAGACATACCGCGTTTTTCATTGGATATGTACTGCAGAAACAATTCAGTGAGATCATTTGCTAAGCCAGACGCTGCCTCCCAAACGCATATCGCTGTGCTGAAATGCCTTCAACCAGTAAACGCCAAAGGAGAACGCAATTGAAGCCGAACCCGTTGCTTAAGCCCTTCCTCCCGGAGCATCCCCGACGCTCTGAAGGAATCCCTGTGCGCACCTTTTTCTGCAATCAAGGAGCCGGAATTGCACAAGTACTCATAACCGCCCCAAAGGGGTCCGCTCCCTTCTCAGGGCATACTTCCTGGGAAACGCAACGCACGATCGCAACGCCAGACCCGCATTCACCGCACCGCGACTGTATATCTGTACAAAATTGCAGAACGTCATAATGCTTACATGTGCAGGTCAACCGGCGCTCCGCCACACCTGCAGAAAATCCAATTAAGGGAAGCAGGAATTTAACCAAGGTACGAGGCCCGACCCAAAGCTCAAATCTCAACGGCAGAACGCTGAAGCTACCTGCATCAAGTGTCCCAGGCGAACCAATTTATGCTGGGGGACCAACGGGAGTCGGAAATGTCGAAGAAGAAGACGATGTACCGCTAACTGTTTGACACGAATCGCCGCATAGTCTCTCATGCCTTCTACGACGTTTTGTGTTACACATTGCCTGCCACGCCACCTCACTGAGCTCGTTTGCAATGCCAAACTCGGCTTCGCCTACGCAAGCCGCCTTGGCCTGATTCTCCGACTCAGTAGATGTAACCGCAGAACAACACTGAAGCAAAAGTAAGTCGCCTCTCCCCTCACGGTAAGTTCATAACCCTGAAGGAAGCCCCCAATACATCCATGCACGCTCCCAGTCAGCTTGAAAGGCAATAACTCTCATGCACGCGCCATACACATGCATTCACATGCAAACGCATACTTTCTGGTGAAACGGCGCGTGAACACGACGCCAAATACAGCTTCGCCGCACCACGGTCGTATGCGCGCGAAAACAAGCTGCACAGCCCCGGTATGATGCTTATAGATGCAACTAGACAAGCTTCCTGCCAAATAATGCGGGCACACCTATCGGCTGGCGGGGCTGATTTCCACCAGCAAACGCGAACCCTGCCAAAGCACAATCCCCAACACTAGGACGATGCATCTGTTGGCATCAAGTGTCCTCGGTGAAACTTGTATTTTGGGAAGACTAATCAGAGTCGTAAACGTCAAGGGCAAACAAACTATATCGCTAAGCGTTCGACAAGAAGCTCTCAGCAGCTGCTCTTGCCTTTTATCACGTTTTGCGCTGCACTTGTAGTTGCGCCAACTCACTAAGATCGCGTGTTCTGTCAAAATTCGTATCGGAAAAACACATTGCAGTGCGAAAGAACCGTGAGGCAGTAGATACAGAAGATGAGTACGGTTATCGCAGAAAGAGCTAGTTCCTCTCCTACCCCACCCCTAACGCCAAGCCTCTGCAAAAAGCCCGTCTATATCCATGCCGGCTGCCAGACAGCCTGAAGCGCAACAGTACCGTTAACTGAGCAAATCCGCCCCCTGCTAAGGTCACACTTGCTGGCCGAAGCAACGTGCAATCGCACCGTCAGATACTGATCCGCCGCACTGGCGTCGTAGGTGCTAGCACATAAACTGCACACGCTTATGATGCTTGCACATGTTTCCTCATTAGCACCCCGCCGAAGACCGTGGATACTGCTATCGGCTGACGATGCTGGCTCCAGCCAGGCCAAACGAATCATGCCCAGCCATTTTCCCCCACCTGAAGGAGAACACAGCTGGCTGCATGAGGCGTCCTTACCCAAACGCTAATCGATGGAAAACCAGCGACGGTTACAAATGCTGGGGACGAAGACGGTATACAGCTTAACGGTTGACACGCGCTATACGGCTTAACGGCTAACACGAATCACGGTGCAGTCGCTTCTGCCTCCTACCGCATATTGCGTTGTGCATCTACTGCCGCAAAAATTCGATGGCATCGCTTTTTCTCTTAAACTCGGTCGGGTACACCCACACTGCAGTGCTAAAGCGTCTTAAACAAGTAGATAACGGGGACAAGCACAGTTAAAGCAAAATGAGCCGATTCTGCTCCTCCTACCGATGTTGCAACATCTAGGCGAATCCTCATATATATCCAAACATGCCCACAAACAGCCTAAAGCGCAACGACAGTACCCATAGGCGCGCTTAGCAAGCCGTCTCAAGCCATACTAGCTGAGCAACGCTTGATCCCAATGCTAGCTACGGATCTGCCTGGCGCACATAAGATGCACAACGCCATGGCGGGTACGCGTACGGGCCCTCCAGCCCCACTGAAAGTAATGCGCATAATCCCGCAGGCTGACAGTGCGGGTACCAACCAGGGCAGGCGAACCAAGCACAAGCTTAATCCTTGACAGGGAGACGATGCAGCTGGTTGCATGACGTTTCCTTCTCGAGTCGTGCATTGTCACGAGGCCAACGAGGGTCAGAAATGCCGAAGGCGAAGACTGTATGACGATCGACGCACGTCACCGCGTAGAAACTGCCTGCTACCCCGTATTGCGCTGCAGAAAGGCTGCGTTAACTTGCTATGACGTTTTGGGTCTCGCGCACGCATCTCATATTGAGAAGGCATCCTGAGTCAATCCATGCCAAACATGAACACGGTTGAATCAAAATCATCTGCAATCCCGTATCCCCTAAACGTACCTCGAAACCTCTGCGCGAACCTTCGTATGCATCAATACCTTCCATGAGACAGCTCCAAGCGCTACGGTAGCCGTTTGCTTCTCAAGGCGTACTTTCTAGCCAAAGCAACAAGTCACCGCAGTACCAGATACGTTATCGCTGTACCTCAGCCGTAGATGCCCACCCACACAAGCTGCACAACCCCAGAATGCGTACACATGCAGCTCTCCCAGCTCTCCACCTAATTGCGCGCATTTCCGTGTCGAATCGTTTTTTCCTGGCCGAAAAAAAAAGTTCGGCAAGGAGATAAGCAGAGAGATGAACAAGTGCCCGAAACGTCGTAGAAGGAAACGGTCTATCACAAAAACCGCTTAACACGAACCACCGCGTAGTCGTTCCTGCCTCCTACCACTTACTGCGCTGCGCAGGTAATGCCGCAACAATTCAACTATCGCTTGTTATCTCAAACCCCATCTCGCACACACGTGCCGCAGTGACCCAACACCTTTATCCGGTAGATATGGAGAAAGAACAAGATTGAAGCATAGCGATCCACTTTCTTTTTTCCCGCCACCTTTACTCGAAGTCAACGTATGAATGCCAGCAGACACCCACGCCTGCCTCCAGACAGTTCGAACCGCAGCAGTACTCGCAACGGTGCCAGGCAGGTGTGTTTCTGCGTAGGTGCATACTTCCTGGGCAAAACAACGGGTTATCGAAACGCCACATACGGCTACTTTGCCCCGCGGCCCTAGATGCGCGCACGCAAGCTGCATTAGCCCATGGTCCAAACACATGCTGCGCTACGCCTACGCCAAATCTTACGGCTAGTCCTATCGACTGGCGGAGCTGATATACTTCAAATCAAGCGCGCAACACCAAAACTGAATCCGAGCTGCAGAAAACGCAGCTGGTTGCATGGGGTGTTCATGTCGAAACGCTTCTTTCCGGGACGCCAATGGGATTCGGAAATTGCGACGACAAAGAATCCTTATTACTAAACGTCTGATACGATCGCCGCCCCTTCACTGCTGCCTCCTACAACGCGTTGCGCTGCAGACGCACTGCGGCGCCAACTGAAGGACATTGTTCTTTATGTCGGAAGAAACGTCGCGCGCGCATGCCGCGGTGGTCAAACACCTGACACTGGGAGATATCAAAGAAGAACACGGTTGAGAAAGGATATACTTCCTGACCTACTCCCACCCTAACTTCAGACCTTTGCGCTAGTAGCACTATATGCCAATTCCTTGAGCCCGACAGACCGAACCGCAACAGTACTCAGGTGCGACAAGCAGGTGCATTTGCTTCTCTGGGCATACTTGCTGGGGAACGCAACGTGCAACTGCAACGCCATATACGGCTTCGCCGCACTGCGGCTTTAAAAGCGCGCGAAAGCTTGACACGCCCACGATTCTCACATACGCATCCCTGTTAAAGCTTCACCAACTCCTACGGATACGTCCACAGGCTGACGGAGCTGGTTTCACCCAGGGCATGCGAACCGAAGATTATTCCCTTACTCGAGGCTAGCGCTACGGCAATTTCGAGCTTTTTCACGAGTGCTGACACGTATCCGTGCCGGCCGTCAGACAGCCGGAACCGTACGAGTACCCATATTCGCGCTGAGCACATCCATTAGCTTCTCGGCGCATACTAACTGGGGAAAACAATGCGCGATCGCAGAAGAAGATACGATGTTCTCCCGCCACAGCCGAGAAGCCGCATAAGAACACTGGCGAACTCCATAATATGTACGCGCGCAGCCCCCGCAGCCCTCCAAATGCTGCAAACACGTCCATGGGCAATCAGGACTTATTTCGACACCGTAAGCAAACAAACGCGAAGCTTATTTTCCACGTACAGAACAATTCAACTGGCTGCAGGGGTATTCCTTGTCCGATCGCTACTTGTTGGAGTCCCAAAACAAGTATAAAGTATCAAACGCAAAGGCGGTGAAAGGAGTGCACCGCCAGGTGCTTGAAACGAACCTCCGCATGTTCCCTGCTGCCTTCTGCCACGTCTTGAGCTGCACATGTACTTCTGCGGCAAATCATTGGCGTCGTCGGCTATGGTTTCGCAATCCCGCATCGCGGTGACGAACGCCTCTAAGCACTATATATCAGAGAATACCATGGAGGAAAAAGAGCGACTTCTTCGCCTTCTCCAGCCGTAACTCCAACGCTCTGCGAGAATCCCCACATATGCCCGCGGTTGCAGTTAGACTGAACTCCACCTTTGCCCATAACTGCGGATGGCAGATGTATTCGCGTCTGAGCCCATACATCCTGGGAAAAAACAACGCACGATCGCAACGCCAGATACGGTTTCGCCCCACCACGGCCGTAGATGAGCGCACACAATTCGTACAATTCCATCAGCTGACAGACCTGAAGTAAACAACGCCAAGCGAACCCAGCTAAAGCATACACCTCAGCTGTAAGACGATGTAGCTGGCTAGACAAAACGTCCTAGTCGACTCGCCGCTTGCTCGGAGGAACACGAGGGTCGGAAATGTCGAACACGAAGTTGTACATCACTGAGCGTTTGACGCGAATTACCGCGTAGTCCCAGGTGCCTCTTGCCCAATATTGCGCTGCAGAAGGACTTCTGCACCAACTCACTGAGATCATTTTTTACGCCAAAGCCAGCCTCACATTTCGTTGTACTGGCACAACTTGAACTGGCAGATACCACGGATAGACGGGGCTGGAGCAGAACAAGCCTTCTCCCGTCCCCTCCTAACTTCAGTTCTAAACCACTGCACGACTCTCTGTACATATCAACATCAAGCCAGATAGCTTGAACATCAACAGTGCACATAGCCGCGACGACAGGATGCGCTGGCCTTCTGGGGCATACTTGCTGAGCACACCAACGAAAGATCCCTACGCATGATGCGGATTCTCTGGACACTGGCAATACACGAAAGCATACAGGCTGCTCAAATCCATGTTGCATACACGTGCAGGTTCTCCAAATCCCCTTCAACTATTGCGGATATTCCTATCGACTGATACAGCTGATTTCAGAAAAGGCAAGCGAGCCGACCGGAAGTGTAATCCCAACTACAGGACAAAGCAGTTGGCTGCTCGGCGTGTTCCTGTCGAAGCTCTTGTTGGTGGGAGATCAACGATAGTGGGAAATGTCGAAGATAAAGAAGGCATACCACAAAAAGTCTGCGAAGAATACCCCCGTAGCCGCTCCTGCCTTCTACAGCGCGTCACGCTGCCCAGACACTACTGCGCTTATTCACGGAGTTCATTCTTAATGTCGGCCACTGTCTCGCAAACGCGAACACAGATCACTGTGCCGAGAGACCTTCAACCAACAGATATCAAAAGGGCAGACGGTTAAACCAGAACGCACTCCTTCTCTTCCAACTTTCACCGGTATTCCAAACTTCTGCGAAAATCCGCATATATATATATATATATATATATATATATATATATATATATATATATATATATATATATATATATTATAAGCAAATATCTCGCTGCTTGTCGTGAGAGAGCCTGAACATAGGAGTACCCATAACCGCACCGAGCAGATGCCATGTCGTTTGAACGCATACCTCCTGGGCAAAGCACCGTTTGATGGCAACCCCAGATACGGATACACCTCACGGTGGCCATAGATGCGCCCACGCAAACCGCACAGCCCGAGAAGACGTATACATCTAACTCAACTACCGCTTCGCCCAATACTGCGAATACTTCTATTGACATACCATATTCCAACCAGCCCAAGCAAGCTAAGCCCAGGATTAATGCCTCGCCGCACGGCTTGCCTGGAAGTTTCTAGGCGATTAGATATACGTCTCGAGTTGTTTTTTGCCGCGAGACTGACGATATCCGGAAACGTCGTATAAGAAAACGGTCTACTACAAGGCGCTTGATATGAAACACCTCGTAGTCGCCCCTGAATCCTACCACTTGGTGCTCTGAGCATGTACTGCCGCAACAACTCACTGATATGGCTTGTTACCTCAAATCCCAAACCACTTTTCGCACACGCATGTCACAGTGACCCAGCACCTTTGCGCAGTAGATATTAATAAAAAAGGGCTGCAGCAGCATGAACCATTTTCTTTCTTACCCCCACCTTTGCTCCATGTCTAAGCTCGAATCCCTGTAGATACCAAAGCCTGCCGCGACAGCTGGAAGCACAACAGAACCTACAGCCACGCCTGGCCGATGTGCTTGCGTGTAGGCGCATCTTCGCCGTGCAATGCAGACAACCTCCATTAACTCAAGGTTCAAACACACACAGCGCTGCGCCCCCACTACATAGTAAGGTTGCGCTTACGTTTATCGCCTGGAGGAGCTGATTTCATCAAAAGCAATCGTGAAAACCCCAACTGTTATTTCCCGTTCCAGGAAGACCGAGCTAATTGCATCAAATTGTTCCCGTCGAATCCTTTCTTGTTGGGAGGCCAGGGAGATAACGAAGTGGCATGGCAAAGAAGCTATGAAAGCAATGAGAACGTTTTCTGTAAACCCAACTACTTGCTCCCGTAGACTTTCGATGACCATCCTCACACACAATGGGCCAACACTTCATGCCAATGGAGTATATCCAGCATACTGTCCATACTGCCCCAAAACATACCTACACCCGTTGCTTTTGGTTGCCGTAGATCAGCCTTATTTGTCCCTTTTCCAGGGAACATGCAGCCTGGGCCTTGCCCGTACACCCCTGCTCTGGAAATCCAACGTACTGCCTGCTGCATGACATAGTCGCGCACTTGCGCACAGATTCGGTTTGCTGTTTGCAAGACCCATCCAAAAATCACATCCAACTCAAATGCATAAATGCGTGCAACCGAAAGAGCGCGCATGCGACTAGTTGCACCAAATGCCTTGGGATAAAGCCGCGCTTTCCCTCGTCAGTGCTCTGCAATTTGCTGGCAGTTGAACCTGCCGTCGCCTGAAATGCCCGCACGCATATTCGGAAGACGGCCATAATCTTCTACAAGTCGTGCATCGGTCGTGCTTACCGGCTGCTGCACGAAAAGAGGGAAACACCACAGTGCCCGGCCGGTTACTGGCCTTCAGCACACTTCTGCACACTTCACCACACTGGATAAGCCACGCGTTAGACCTCAATGCGTACACAATAAGAACTGCTCCTCCAAACCCAACTATTCGCTCCTGTAAACTTGCGACGGCCCTCCACATCGACGCTGGACTGGTGGGGTCTCTCCGGCCATCCAAGGACTCTCTGGATCACTCCCAGTGTTCATTAATTAAACATCCAATGTACAGCCTGACGCGAAGGGATCTAACAAACTTCTTATGTGCACATGCCATTCACAGTCCAGCCACGTATTTGTATCCAAACGCTAACTGGATTGCGCTCTGAAGGAATGTCAGAAGCTCCACTGTGCTAATAGACCACATGAAACGGACGCTGCTCCAATATGCTGAATATTGCAGCCACTTCCTTTTGGTCATCGACAGTCTCATTGGACCAGCAACACAATACACGACAAGCGCCATAGGCGCCGAATAGAGAGAAAACTGTGTTTGGCATGCATCCAACACTCCAAACGGGTAAGCCACCCAAAGCTTAGGCATACTTGCTGACGTTTCAGTTTCGCCAAACGCCACCACCTCATCCGTTAGCCGCACCTCCACCTTCAATGACCGGCATCCATAAAGTACTGGGCGGTCCTCCAAACAAGCTATCATAACATACAGCATGCACAGGCTAGCCGCAGCGCTTCGCTGAGGCACCACGAAGACCTGGCACTAATCGTGGCGGCGCTCGGCATTTTCGTTCGAGTCTGCCTCACTGTAGAGAATCGTACACACGGTGTACGCATCTAACGTGATGAATGGCATTTGTCGCCTGAGCGCGTTTGTATGATACATTGGCGAACCTACACAAACCATTAGTGACACCACCGTGAACTGCAATGACAACACCAGCAATCAATACACTGCAGCGGAAAACCATAGAGCAGTGCCAACTGCCTCTGCACAGTGCCAGCAGACTCAATCGCTCTCTCAAACAGCTGGCGATGGGGATTTTCCACCGCATACAACGCGCTGTTCTTCCGCAACGATTCTCCGTAAAGCGTACCTCCTGGCGGCGTACAGTCAAAACTCAACTCGGGTCAATGGTCGTCCCCTCAGTCACTTCCGCCCATATGTTGCACTGCATCTACACCAAGCGCAGGTCAGACGGGCACCACCGCCCCTCGCAATAACGGCGCCTCCGCTGCACCACGCTAACACTTTCGCGATCGGTCCCTTAACGCACCTAAACACTCTGGCAGACCGCACATCCAGCACCTAGCGCGGGATATGTCCCATGACGTCTCAAGAACACTGCTTATTGGCGTCCCGTCAATAGTGCTTTCACACTAT
>NW_024016790.1:0-1466 GCF_000499745.2 Eimeria mitis | reverse complement strand
AGCAGCAGCAGGAGGTCCTGGTGAGGGGCTAGGAGATGCAGCTGCTGGGCTTACAGAGGCAACAGCGTTGCGTCTGCTGCGGTGGGTGCTGCTGCTGCTGGCAGCAAAGTGCAGCAGCTCGCTGCTGCCCCCCGACAGCCGCCTGATCCCTCACGCCCCGCTGCTGCTGCAGCTGGCTCTTGCTGCTGCCTACGGTAGAGACAGCTGCCTCCCCACAGCAACGATTGCTGCTTATGTAAAAACACTGCTGCGCGAGGCGCTGCACCAGCATAAGCAGCAGCAGCAGCAGCAGCAACAGCAGCAGCAGCAGCAGCAGCAGCAGGGACAAGTGGTTGCCACCTGGGCATCTCCAACAGCAGCAGCAGCAGCAGCAGCCGCTGCTGCTGCTGCTGCAGGCGTTGCGGTGGCTCCCGAGGATCAGGTTGAGAGCGACGCATCGTTGCTGCTGCACCAGACAGAGGCTGTTGCTGCAGCGCAGCAGCTGCTGCCGGGTGCAGCAGCAGGGGGCCCAGTGCTTAGGGGGACGTTCCTTGACTTGCGTGCTGCTGCATTCAGTGAAGCAGCAGCAAAGCGGTTGCTGCTGCCGCTGCTGCAGCAAGCCATTTGGCAGCAGCAGAGTGCCTGCACCAGCAGCAGCAGCAGCAGCAGCAGCAACAGCAGCAGCAGCAGCAGCAGAACGGGGAGAGCAGAGAAGGCTGCGGGTGAGTGGGAGGCTCTGTTCCACCGTGCGGTGTATGTACACCGCAAGCTCTCTGTGGCGATGACCCCCACTGAATTTTACAGCGAGCTGGCGCTGCTGCTGGCGTCGCTGCCGCCGCTGCAGGCAGCTGAGCAGCAGCAGCAGCAGCAGCAACAGCAGCAGCAGCAGCAGCATCCGCTGCTGCTGCTGCTGCCACTGTGGAGACAAGCTGCGCTGCTGTGCGGAGACAGCACGAGGAAAGAGTTTGCTTCCAGCTGCTGCTCCTTGCTGCTGCAGACAGCTCATACCCTGCTAGATAACCCGCAGCAGCAGCAGGGGCCCCACACCGCTCTTGCTGCTGCTCTGCTGCAGCAAGCAGCAGCTGTTGCTGATGATGCCATCGAAGCCCTGCAGCAGCAGCAGCAACAGCAGCAGCAACCTCAGCAGCAACTGCAGCAGCAGCAGCAGCAGCTGCAGCGGATAAAAGCAGATATTGAGCATGAAACGACGCTTCATTCTGTGGTAGTATTGTTGTATGATCTGCTGCAGCAGCAGCAGCAGCAGCAAAGGGCTCTCCCCTCAGCATTGGGTGCTGCATCTGCTGCTGCTGCCACTGCAGCAGCAGCTGCTGCTGCTGCTGCTGAGGCAGCCATCAGCCGCGCGAGAGGGGCAGCACTGAATGCACTGCTCTCTAGCGGGGACACAGACAGCGAAGACCGAAGCGGCTCAGACTCAGAGGCCCGCCCGGTGCAGCAGCCAGCAGCAGCAGCAGCAGCAGCAGCAGCAG
>NW_024016789.1:0-1467 GCF_000499745.2 Eimeria mitis | reverse complement strand
TATATATATATATATATATATATATATATATATATATATATATATATATATATATATATATATAATTTCTTTCTAAATATATATATATTATACAGCACAGATGATAGTAGCAATAGCAAGATAAAAGAGAAGAACAGGATAGACAACAAGGATTTGTTTGTTTGTGTCTATAAGAGGATATAAAAAAGCAGCAGCAACACGAAAAGACCAAAAGAGAGAAGGAAGAACAGTAAGGAGTCTGAAAGCTCTTATATAATTAATAAAAAATAAATTTATTGATGCAGATAAAGTCAAGGGAAATAAACAATAACCTAAAACACATAAAGAAGGAAAAAAAGATAGACGAGAAGAGCCTACTAGCTGTGCGTTTATAGTTACTATAATAGAACCTATAAAAAGAAACATATAAACTAAAGCAAAATTATATTGTTTTTCTTTTTTTATATTTAATAAAGAAATAGAAGATATATTTGATTCATATTTTAATGTATAGGATGAAAAATATAAAACTAAGGATAAAGATATACTTAATATAAGCGGCCCCCATAACTCCCAATCACGCAGCCCTGCTGCTGCTTCTTTTATAGATTTCGGGTTTATAACATAAATCATTTTTTTAAATACACTTTTTAATTCTCTTTTTATTGTTATACTGACGGGTTCATCCAAAGAAATACAGATATTATCTGCAGCAGGAGGAGGAGTGTAGGAATGCGTCGGCTGCAACTCACCCATCATCGTGATGGAAAGCTGCGGAAAAAAAGGGAAAAATGCACGAATCTGAATGTAAAAAGCAAAAATAACCGTAAAAAATATATTTATTATATATTTTGAGCTTTTAAAACAAGAAAAACACACAAAAAATACAGAAAAAATACAGGTTTCGGGCTGCTGCAACCGATGGTTTCAGGTGTACGTACACCGCAGAAAACACCAAAAAACGGCCGAATTTTCAGGGAAAGCGGTTCATTTTTCTCGATAAAAATACAAATAAAAAAAGAAAATAAAAAAAAAAAGAAATATGATGAATAGAAACACAAATTCAACTCTTGCAGTACAAAAAAGGAGAGGTTTTATCTCTGCTTTCTTTGTCTATCAATCTCATCCATAAACTATTTCAGAAAAATATATTAAAATATTTTTTACTTTTCATATTTATTTTATATTTATTCAATAAATTCCTAAACAAATGTATTTTTATTTCATCTTTTTTTTTGGGGGCTGCATGCGCCGCGCCGCAGCCGTTCCTATCACCGCTCTATTTGTTCTTGTAAACCCTAAACCCTAAACCCTAAACCCTAAACCCTAAACCCTAAACCCTAAACCCTGAAATAAAATGAGGGTTTGTTCTATCAACAAATGATATTCATATACTAAGCGGGCGTTATAAACAAAAGTAACAATCGTACAAGTGTACAAACTTGTATACTTATATAAATATATATATATATATATATATATATATAT
>NW_024016788.1:0-1467 GCF_000499745.2 Eimeria mitis | reverse complement strand
TGAAAGCTGGTGTTGCCTTGACCGTGCTCATCTTCGGTATGTACTGGGGCGGGATGATTCAACGTTGTAACATGCGCTTGTGAGACAGAATTTGACATCGCAAACGAGCGCGACACGTTCGTGAGGCAGGGGATGGACACGGCAATAAGTCTGAGACATCGGCGGTGAGTCGGCGATGATTAATGTCGAATGCTGAGTAATGCTGACGGGCCGTTTTGTCCCGTATAATATCATTCGCCTGGTGGTAATAGAACAGCGATGTGCGAGCCGCGGGCAACACAGGTATGTGAATGCCAACGGGTCTTGCACGGACGCATGCGAAGCGTGCAGTTTAGTTTGTGTTTATCGAGTAACGGCGATGAAGGCAAGAAGCGTGGTGGGGGGGGAGAGTTTTGGTTTGCCGAGATTCATTAACCTGTTTTGGGTTGGGGCTAGGTGCAGGCTATGAATGTGTCTCTGTCGTTTGCTCGAGTTCGACACCGTCTGCAAAGGTGTAGATAAACGCTTCAACATAGGATGCGGAGGCAAGCAGGAAGCACTCCCCCAATTCCATCTAATGGGACGGGGTCCGACAGGGACTCCAGGTGCAGCACGTTGCATTGTTTCGGAATTAGTGTTAAGCTTACGTTTTGTTTGTGTGCCCTGGTTGAGTGCATGCGTGTGTGCCGAGAGGAGCGTCTGCAGCACCTTTACGCAAAACAACGGGACATGCATTTGTGAGCACCTTCGCGCTTGCAGGTTGCGTGCATGCGACGACAGAGGGGTGTTCCGAAGTCTTCCCTAGCGTTGCGATTGTGGAGTGTTTTGCTCAGCACGTGCGCAAAAGACATTAGTGACTGTTGCGACGGTGCGTAGCGTTCATCAATCAGACTAGTTTGTAGTGCCTCTGAAAGTGCCACGCAGATTCAGCTTCTCAGAGTGGTTGGGGAAACCGTTCCTTTTCAGATTGTAGGATAGCGGGCATGGATGTACAGGCGCATGGGACGATATTTATGATATTGGGGGGTGACGAGAATGGACAATGCTCTTAGTATTTATTGCGCTGTTCGTCAGCACCTGCTGGGGCGAAGTTTTGTGGCGCTACGGTGTGTGTGTGGAAAACAGAATCTGGCATGACAAACGATCTCAATGAACGTGTTACGCATGCACAAAGGAAGGCATGGGAGGGGATAGCACCTACGTGGCAGGGATTTCTGCCATATGCTTAGTAGGCGTGACCACCAGTTGGCATCAGTTGCGTAGTGCATGACTGCAGCAGTTATGCGGAGAATGCGAATAGCACAGGGCCGAAAGCAGACGACAAACTTCTGTTCGGGCGAATGGTGCTTGCATGAACGCACGCGGAACGCCTGGCGCACTGCGTACCTCCTGAATAACGGATACACACAGAAACGTAGCGCGCGCGAGTGTCTTTCTGGTTTACGAGATTCAGCGAGCTGTTTCAAGCTTGGGGTGGGCGCAGTTCAT
>NW_024016787.1:0-1469 GCF_000499745.2 Eimeria mitis | reverse complement strand
CCGATGCATAGCTAACAATGCATGCTACAACGAAACCGAGAGATTGCACCTGCAAAGCAAGAGCGTCAGCTTCGCTGGGCTTCATCAGAAGGGCGCGCAGTTCGTAGGCGCCCCAGCCCCATTGCCCAACAATCAAACCAACCCGCGTGCTGGCCTCCCTGACTTCCGAAGCTGTGTATGTCGTGAACAGCACGGTACACGGCATGCAAAGGGAAGAAGCATCACTGCAGTTCTTTCAAAAAACTGCCAGATGCAGATATATTCACAAAAAAGCACCACCATCGCCTTCTGCTGAAAGTACGAGACAGGACGCGCCAACTAGCCTGCTTGCTACCACCAGACACATAGAACGTAGTAGACAATGATCGCCAAACATGTCTAGGTATTCCAGTGAATCGGCTCTTGCTCTCGCCAAGCGCTCCATCATCCATTTCCGCCCAACAACAAACTTAGGGTCCACTATAACGCTGCACACCTTTTCCCGCATGCCTAACCGGCACCCTTCCCGCGAAAATCGAGCTGTTTGTTCAGCACAATCGTCGGTCGTCCGAAGGTGGTTGGTCCGAAAGGTAAAACCGTTGCGCACTTCCTGATCCACCTAACTTCACATATTCACATCGCAACCGAAATGAATCAACAGAGCCGCCGACAGGCACAGTGCAGAGACCNTGCAGAGACCGCCAAGGCACCACGCACGCAAAGGAAGCACTGATGGTGTAGTTGTGCAAAGCACTGTGCTTTAGCAAGCCTGCACTAGTGGGTGTAGCCAAACGGGGAAGGCACATGGCGATTTCTCACCATACAGGCACACGACGCGCGTTAGCAGCTGTTCTGCACTCCCGTACCGGCTTAAGCAATAGCAAAGGGTACTGACGTATTTGCTGCATTGACATAGGGTAGGGTTGTCCGTAGCCCTTCGCCCCTTCCCTAGCGGTGACTGCGTGACTAGACGTTGTGGGGCTTATCCGAGAAGCTGTTGCTCCTAGCACTTTCAAAAGCGCTAAGCTAATCTAAACAGAGAATAGTTTATAATGACCAATGCAAACGCCAAAGACGAAAAACACGTACTAACAGGCGCCGCTCAACAAATCATGACTCACACCGCATTTTGTCACCTCGCGTTTCGACAGGAGCTGACATGGACTTGTGCTTTTTGGAGTCAAGCAGCATCTTCTTAGTCATATAGACTAAGCTTCTATTGCCCCTGATACAATGATTGCCAACCAACAAGCACGGTGTTCATAGCTACACACAGTTTTAGTCACTCCACATACGGAGATCCGGCCGCTGACTACGGTGCAGCCGAAACAAGTCGCCAACCATAGGTCGCCTCGCCTGTGACGCGTGAACACTTACGGTACAAACAATCGTGGCGTCTTATGTCAAGCCGCTCAGCGGGGGCCTTGAAAAAGAAGTACTGTGCTCGCTTATGCTGAAACACGCGAAGATAAAGAGGCACCTGTGCACGA
>NW_024016786.1:0-1470 GCF_000499745.2 Eimeria mitis | reverse complement strand
TCTCCTTTCTGTCTCCTTTCTGTCTCCTTTCTGTCTCCTTTTTGTCTCCTTTCTGTCTCCTTTCTGTCTCTCTTCTGTCTCTTTTCTGTCTCCTTTCTGTCTCTGTGTTATGTATGCCGCTCTATTCTTTCTCTCCTTCTCGGTCTCTGTCTCCTTCTGCAAGGAATAGCTAGCTAGTGGTGTGTATAGCTAGTTCTTGGCTAGCTAGCTAGCTAGCTAGCTAGCCAAACTAACAGCTAGCCAGCTAGCTAGCTAGCTAGCTATTCCAACTACCAGCTAGCTAGCTAGCTAGCTAGCTAGCTAGCCACTCATCCCTCCAAACTATAACAACCACCTAGCCACCTAGCCACCTAGCTAGCCACCTAGCTAGCTAGCTAGCTAGCTAGCTAGCTAGCTAGAAAAAGTTTGTTTGCTTGCCTGGGGTATGCTGAGAAAGACCCCTATCCTGAGGACCTTGTGAAGGACGTCGATGCGCCAGGCATTTCCACAACAAAGAAAAACAGCCAAAGAGAAAAGGGGGCCTAAACCATTTGCTAGGGTTGTAAGGATACGCCGCAGAACAAACAAACGGCTGCGGTGGCCTGTAATAAAGAGAAAGAGAAAGAAAAATAAATATAAATTGAAAAAAAAAGAGAAAAAAAAATAAATTATACACCGAAAAAAGAAAAAAAAAGAAAAAAAAAATAAGGGGATATAAACCATTCGCTAGGGTTGTAAGGATACGCCGCAGAACAAACAAACGGCTGCGGTGGCCTGTAATATAAATAAAGAGAAAAAGAAATATAAATAAAGAGAAAGAGAAAGATAAAAAAAATAAATATAAATAGAAAGAGAAAGAAAAATAAATATAAATAAAGAGAAAGAGAAAGAAAAATAAATATAAATAAAAAAAGAAAGAGAAAAAAATAAATATAAATAGAAAGAGAAAGAGAAAGAAAAATAAATATAAATAAAAAAAAGAAAGAGAAAAAAAATAAATTATACACTAAAAAAAAAACAAACAAAAACAAAAAAAAAGAGACATAAACCATTTGCTAGAGTTGTAAGGATACGCCGTAATAAAATAAAATAAAATAAAATAAAATAAAATGAAATAAAATAAAATAAAATAAAATAAAATAAATAAAACAAAACAAAATAAAATAAATAAAATAAATAAAATAAATACCTGGGGGTATAGCATCATTAAACAAAGACTCGGTGAGTACCAAAAAAAAACAAAAAAAACACAAAAAAGACAAAAAAAAAAACAAAAGAAAAACAAACTAAACAAAAACAAAACAAAACAAAACAAATAAAACAAAATAAATAAAATAAAATAAATAAAATAAAATAAATAAAATAAATACCTGGGGGTATAGCATCATTAAACAAAGACTCAGTGAGTACCAAAAAAAACAAAAAAAAACACAAAAAAGACAAAACAAAAAAATAAAAAAACAACAAAAACAAAAAACAAAAAAATAAAAC
>NW_024016785.1:0-1471 GCF_000499745.2 Eimeria mitis | reverse complement strand
GACGCCAGCCTGTTGCAGCGTTGTATGTATGTATGCTCTGTCTACGTTGTTTCATATATTTCTGCATGCACGCATGCTGGCGACTGGGGGTGGAGCCAGTGTTTAAAGAGTGTCTACAGTGTTAACGCATGCAGAACAGGGGGCTTGTTTATGTTCGCATGCGGGGTCAACTTGCAGCAGGAGCTTCAGCAAGATGTGCTGCAACAAGCTGCATCCTCCGTGCACCAGCCACAGTCCCCTGTCCTGCTGTTCTCAAGACTTCTGCAGACCTGCAGTTGACTACAGATGGTCTTGGGGACAAATTGTATTAAATATTTATTCCCAGTTGCGACTCACGACGGTTCTCTGCTAATATCGAGGGATCCCGTTCCCGCTGCTCCCGGTGTAAGCATAACGGAGATGTCGTCCTCGTCACTGCCAACCCTAACTCTGGGTTCGAGCACGGGGAACTCAAGGCCTATTCTGTATCTCAGAACAATTATAAGTTTTGGTTTATTTGTCTTATTCGCTTTTGTCTGCATAATAAACACGTGTAAGCTGAGCTACCTGGACTCAATGAATTCTTCCGGCTCAGCATTGTAGTGCTGGCCACCACATTTTATAGCACAGAATTGTCCAGATGGATAGGCGCGGGCAGTCAACACCACCTGCAACGCTGGGCAGCCTGGTGCACTAAAGCACTAATTAGTTTTGCGAAAGAAAGTTATCTTTAGATTTAGATGCTCGCGCTAAAATCATTGTCAACAGACCCCGTAGCACGTCCTACTTATGGAGGCACTTCGACTTGCCTGGCGGTGTAGGCTTATCCCCAGGGATGGCAGGGAACAGGCAGTAGCAGAACAGGGGATGATCTAGATCTAACGTTACATCAAGAGCTATCAGCCGCTGGTGAACAGAAGTCATGGAGTGGAATCAAAACTTTCATCTCGATGGTTCGTCGTATGGATGTCCCGTGGAGGGAGGCTGCCCGCAACTGCCTGGGGCGTGCAAACGGGAAATAAGGTGCGAGGGGGTGGAACGCGTCGGTATGGTGTAATCCGTGTGGATCAAAGAGTGTAAAACTCCGCTTCTACTTCCCTATCTAAAACGGAACAGAGCTAGTTTGAAAATGACTCACAAAAAGGGCTACAAATATTGGGAGTGTCAAGCTAGCCGTGCCAATACTGCGAACAGACATATTCCCGCGAATCCGGCACTCAACAAACTGGGGTGATGCACAAGGGGATCATCCGCTTTTTGTGTCGAAAATTGCCACCTAATTTGTTATTCCATTTGCAGGAAAATTGCCACCTAATTTGTTATTCCATTTGCAGGAAAAATGTTAAACAATCGGACGAGCAAGCCATATCAGCCGTGGGAACCGACAAGGCCATATTCAGCACCTGGACCCTCACGGCGACAGAAGTCCTGGAGTCCGGGGAACCAAACTGAAGGCGTCACAGAGCACAACGGTGTTACGTTCAGTGACTAA
>NW_024016784.1:0-1472 GCF_000499745.2 Eimeria mitis | reverse complement strand
CAGCTCAATATGCCCTGCGGCGCCGACGGTGCAGCAGCTGCTGGACGCTCTGGCGCTTCGGGACCATGTAGCTGTACACTCACCCCAGCAGCAGCAGCAGCAGCAGGAGCAGCTGCAGCTGCTGCAGCAGCAGCAGCAGCAGGAGGGGCAGCAGCAGCAGGATAACTCGGCAAGCCCGCTGTGCCTCTCCGTCAGTGGGGTCTCTCTCAGCTCGCTGCAGCAGCAAGATATCGCTTTCTTAGAAGCATTCGTCGCCGGCTTACATCGACTTGTGCTGCGCTGCGCTGCTGCTGCTCGCCAAGCCCAGAGAAAGTTGCCATCTTTATCAGGTACAGCAGCAGCAGCAGCAGCAACAGCAACAACAACAGCAACAGCAGCAGCCGCTCCAGCAGATGCAAGTGCCCTACTTGAACCCGAACAGGAAACAGCAGCAGCAGCAGCAGCAGCAGCAGCAGCAGCAGCAGCAGCGGATCTTGAGGTGCAGCAACTGATGCCGAGCAAGGTACTTTCCCCTTTAAATTTATATTTTTAAATATATATGCTGAACAAATGCAGTTATATGTAGACGAGAGAAAAAAAAAAAATAAAAAACTGCATTGCCTGTCACACCATGAGCGTACCAGCAGTGCTGCAGCGGATCTGCTGCAGCCTCAGAGGGGCTACAGCAGCAAGAAATGCATGCACCTGCATTCACAAAGTGTGCTGTTGTTATGTGTGCGCAGGAGGATGGCGGCTGGCGGTCTCCCGCTGCTAGTCCATCATTGGACCATCATAGCAGCAGCAGCAGCAGCAGCAGCAGCAGCAGCAGCAGTAGGAAGAGTAGTAGGGAGAACCCACGGAGGCGGTACAGAAGGAACAGCCCCAGCAGCAATACAAACGGGAGCTCATGCCGACTGCAACAGCAGCAGCAGCAGCAACAGCAGCAGCAGCAGCAGCAGCACCGGCTGAGTGGCGCTTCTCCCCAAGTGGCTTTCTCTGCTCTCTTCCACACAGATCCAAACAATCCGATGCACCAGAGTCCCGCGCTGCAGCATGGTGACACACGCATTACAGCAGCAGCAGAAGCAGCTGCAGCGGAAGCAGCAGCATCAGATGCACCTGAAGAAACAGAAGCAATCATAGCTGCAGATGAAGCTCTTGAAGCTCTTGCTGCAGTGGAGCAGACCCCGGCAAGCTCAAGGCATGGCGAACCCCACGAGCAGAGGGTGCGGCAGAGGCACCATCGGGGACGGGACCTGCTGCTGCAGCGAGCGCGGACAGTTGTGGATGCACCAGCGCCTGCTGCTGCTGCTGCTGCTGCTCCTGCTGCCGCTCGTTTCTCACAAAGAGAGACGCCGTCCTTCCCCCCTTTGCCTGGCAGACGGGGCAGTCGCCGCCGCTGCAGCAGCAGCAGCAGCAGCGATAGAGCAAGCGAAGATATGCAACGTTTGCCTGAACGGCGTCGCAGAGCATCTGAAGCTGCTGCAAGAGAG
>NW_024016783.1:0-1474 GCF_000499745.2 Eimeria mitis | reverse complement strand
ATGTCTCTGGTATGCTTTCCAGCAACTCATATCGAGGCAGGGTGATCATAGCTTTTTCTTGCAGTCACACGAGGAAAAGCAGGTACAGGCTGTTTTGGATCATGTACATCACAGATCTTCCGTCATGAAAGTTTTCGATTCTCTCCGACCGTCCAATAAGATGCAATTCGACAGGGATGTCCCCTGCAACCAGCTGCGTCCTTTTGCACTTGGTACTATGCTTAGCCGTGGTTCGCGTGCCGTGTTTGATTTAAGCTCTGTCTGCCGATGAGAGTATGGGCAGTATTCGGCAGAGGGCCAGGATACGTGCATGTGTGAACATGGTGGGGTTATGCAGTTTGTCTATCTGCGTCTACCTTTGGCCCAGAAAGTATGACCATAACAAGGAGCCGGAGGTAATGAGACAGAAAGTGTTCAACAGCTACAGCAATTTGTAGCAAGCCTGAAGCATGTCAGAAAAATATATTTCTCTTCAAGATCTTCGGTCTGTTCCTTTTCAGCAAGTACGAGAGCAGTCATGAATGCCAATCTGAATGTGTGTTGGCAAACGGAGTTGCAGTGTGAGGAAACGTCGAAGCTTGTTTGGCCTTGGTCCCCCTGTTCAGTGTTTATCCGGGATGTGTGTTCTAGCGTTGTGATGTGGTATTGAGAGACGGAATCGGACGTTACAGACAACCTCGGGAGTCCTGTTGGGCAGTGGATGCGCACCGCAACACAGGGGAGTTGTGACGTTGTCTAGGAAGTAATTTGTGTCGGACTTTTTAGTAGTGTTACAGGCCATATAGGTTACGCATGGTCGTACTTGCTCTACGGACGGCTGTTCTAAGGACGGTAGTAGCGAAGGGGAGGCTGCAGCCGACGGCATAGCCAACACGAACCATTTATATATGCAAGGCGCCTGCATGGACGGAGGAGGGATTCTCAGTGCGGGCGGAGTTTCTGGCTTTCCGACACTCGCTAGGATCTAAGCGCAGTTCGTAGCGCTGCTGATATCGTTTTTGGCTAGCCGTCCCTTGGCAGAATGTTCGTAGCACATTTCCGTTGTCATCAGAAATGGAAATAGTACAAGTCACATTGGCTTGCGTGCCATATACATATTTGTCCCCGCAAAAGCTTCCGACTGTCTTTGGTCGTCCACCAAGACGGGATTCGAAGACGCCTCATGCAGCCAGCTCCATTGTTGAATCCCATATGAATCCTGGGCTTGGTTAGCATAAATGTTTGCTTTTAAGCTCTGGCTACTTAAACGAGTATACTCACTCTTCGGCGAAAAGCTAGGGACGCTGCGCGTACGACTATCTTACGGTAATGTCGACTGCGCTCGCTGGAGGAAATGGATGCGTGAGTATAATGGGGTAAAGCAGTTTGTGTGCACGCGTCTACACCTTCGGTGTGGCAAGCCCTTTTCTGGTTTTTGCGACCTTGCGCGTTTTCGGGCAGGAGGTATGCGCCTGATAAATAGCCAGAGCTGCAA
>NW_024016782.1:0-1475 GCF_000499745.2 Eimeria mitis | reverse complement strand
CAGCCTTCCGAAATTTAGAAAACGACCGAATAGGAAGTGGCATCCCTCATCCTCACACGTGCCTGCTGGAAGTCCTCGCTGTCCGCTCCAAGATTACAAGTGCGTCTAAGCGGATGCGATTCCCCAAATGCGGCATCGGCGAAGATTCTTGAGGCACCAGGAGCGCGATTCGTAGCACGGGTATCAATCGCATCCACAAGTGTTCTATAATCCCTATAAAAAATACGATCATAGCAAGCACGGTGGTCCTCTATGGGACCACCGTGCTTGCTATGATCGTGATCGTGCAGGACACCCAAACTACGGTCCAGAGTCCTCTTTGGGACTCTGGACAGTAGTTTGGGTGTCCTGCATCGCACCAACCTGGTGCGCAAAACAGTTCGGGGTTTGAAACAGAAACTCACTTCCTGCTCGCTCATACGATGCCGCTCGTCTTTGTGGTAAACCAAACGTCTCCCCGAGACGTCGACAAGTGAGCTAACTCGTTCTGCTGGGAACTACAAAACAGGTATGTCAAGGCCAGCTGCGGACACCGCCAACCTCTATGGGGGACGTGGAGCACCCTTTGCGCCTACAAAAAAACCAGCGATACTATTTCATGCTTCAGCGGTATTTCGGCGAGGCGAACGCTCTCGATATTCTCTGAAGCGCTGAAACAAATCGTCAAGGGGCTGGCCTACTGCCTGCATAAAATACAAGGCCACAGCTCAAACCGTCATCGTGACGGCTCCGATGCATCCAGGACCGGCACGATCAACGCAGACGTCATAATAACCCGTGGGACACACACAAGGGAAGCATCGAATGCAAGCATGATCACCGCCGCATAGGTGCAGGGATACACGGAACACGCACATCGCACATGGCAAGCGGAATCTCGCTAACCCCAATCACTCACGCTCTAGAGGAATACGGAAAGCCAACAGAATAAACAAACAGTTAACCTACTCCAAAAGGTGCTGCTTTCCGCAAGACGGTGTGGGAACACACCGAAAGGCGAGGCAGCGCCAACATGCCAAGCTCGCCGCTTGCGCTTTCTAAACCGTATCGGGACTTTCAACTTCAATTCTGCACTACTTTTGTATAGAATGAACGCATGTGCCCCTCCCAATACTAAAAACTTGCCTCCTGGGTCAATGGCATCGCAAATGCTCGTAAGACGTGGGGTGAACCTGAAAGTAATCCAAGACAGTTCCTACTTGAAACGTTACTACCAAAATCTGCTGGCAACTGTCCTCGCGTTCACCCTTAGCAGGCACTGGAGATGGAAGCTGAGGACACTGCGCCGGATTTCGCCTTCAGTTCAAAACGCACTTCCTGAGTCGGCGCCCCAGCAAAGCTATCCAATCGAACGGTGAACAATTCTTGCACCAACAACCCAACGGCCAACGTTACTACGCCTAGCAGCGCCTGCCTCTTTAACTCCAGACTGGGCGGCGATCCAATCGGCCATTCAAATGCGGCACGTTGAAGTT
>NW_024016781.1:0-1476 GCF_000499745.2 Eimeria mitis | reverse complement strand
TTATGAGGGTTTGTGTGTGTAGGTTGGTGTGTGACGCTTCAACTCGATATAAAAAAGCAGCAGAAATTCTTTCGCATCCTTTTTTCAGAGAAATAAATTTTTGTGGTTTATTTGCTGCTGCGCAGCCTCTTGCTGCTGACACCCGTTTATATGCAGCAGCTCACTATCCTTCTTTATTTAATAAAGAGGGGGAGTTGCTGCTGCAGCAGCAGCAGCAGCAGCAGCAGCAGCAGCAGCAGCAGCAGGAGGAGAAGCAGCAGCAGGAGAAGCAGCAGCAGAAAGGGGGGAGAGAGAACTGCAGCAGCAACTGCTGCAGCAGCAGCAGCAGCAGCAACTGCAGCAAACTCAAAACTAAACCACATACACACAGCCCCCCGTATAAAGATAAAAAAAATAATATAAACAAACACCAGCAGCAGCAGCAGCAGCAGCAGCAGCAGCAGCAGCAGCAGCATAAACATCAGCAGCAAACGCATGCAGGATGTCTAGCAACTCTAAGGGCTGCAGCAAGGGGAGGCAGACAAGCAGCAGCAGCAGCAGCAGCAGCAGAGCAGCAGCAGCAGCAGCAGCAGCAAAAACACCAGCAGCAGCAGCAGCAGCAGCAGCAGCGATGCCACAGCAGCAAAGCGATACCCAAACAAAACTCAACAACTGATGAAGAAGTCCCTAAACCCTAAACCCTAAACCCTAAACCCTAAACCCTAAACCCTAGACTCTAAACCCTAAACCCTAAACCCTAAACCCTACATCCCCGAGGCCTCTACGCTTGCACGTTAGGGTTTGCGTGTTTTTGTTAGTGCTGCTAGTGAAGAAAGGTTTTGTGCTGCTGCTGCTGCTGCTGCTGCTGTTGCTGCTGCTGCTGCTGTTGCTGCTGCTGCTGTTGTTGCTGCTGCTACTGTTGCTGCTGTTTTTCCTTTTGCTGCTGCTCCTTCTGCTGCTGCTCCTTTTGCTGCTGCTGCTCCTTTTGCTGCTGCTACTACTACTACTGCTGCTGCTGCTGGTGCTGCTGCTGCTGCTGCTGCCGCTGCTGCTGCTGCTGCTGCTGTTGCTGCTGCTGCTGCTGCAGGTGGATATGTTGTTTGCTCGTTATCCTTTTGATTTGCGGGTGGAAGCAACCCGACCCCAAACACAAAAAATAATAAAAGACAGCAGAGTGCAGGCAGTGCTGCATGCAGCAGCAGCAGCAGCAGCAGCAGCAGCAGCAGGAGGAGCAGCAGGAGCAGCAGGAGCGGGAGCAGGAGGAGCAGGAGGAGATGCAGCAGCAGCAGCAGCAGCAGCAGATACAGATGTTGCAGCTGCTGAAGAAATTGCAGAAGGAGATATAAATGTAATGCATGCAGCAGCAGCAGCAGCAGCAGCAACAGCAGCAGCAGCAGCAACAGTGCATGCAAAAGAAGAAAAAAAATACACAAAAGATAAACAAATGCTGCGGCAGTAGAAAACACATATTCATATATCATGCATGCATGCATGCAT
>NW_024016780.1:0-1477 GCF_000499745.2 Eimeria mitis | reverse complement strand
GACCGCTGAGGGCACATCGCCGCGCGCTGCGGCTTACTGTTCTTCGCGAGGGATGATTGGAAGATACATTGCCGTTTAGGGTGTAGGGTGTAGGATCTAGGGTTTAGGGTTTAGGGTTTAGAGGGTTCAGGGCCAAGGGTTTAGGGGCAGACACGGGGAGCAGCGCACGCAGGCAGCTAGCGAAGGCGCTTGACTCCTTGTGCACCTGCTGCGCCTCTGCTCGTGCGACTAGTTAGTTAACTACTTCGTTAGTTCTCTAGCTAGCTAGCTAGCTAGCTAGTCAGCTAGCTAGCTAGTTGTTGACCTGTCTAGTTACGATAGTCAATATCGCTGAGGTCGCTCCCCCTGGCTGATGACGCCGGAGGAGGCTCAGATACGGATCCCTGGGCGAGGCCCCACAGGCCCCCTTTCAGGAAGCAAGCGAACTGAGGGTTTAGGGTTTAGGGTTTAGGGTTTAGCAGTTGTGTCTAAGGGCGGGAGTGGACGGAGCCCTTTTCGCTGAGTGAATGCCACTGAACTATCATCATATGAATTAGAGAACAGTGGGAAGTTTTCAGGTGTATAGGCAGCTCGGAGCTTTCTTTCGGGTGTACAGGCAGCTCGGCACGCTAACTGAGGCTAGGGCTAGGCGGCGCGGTGCGTGCAAACGGGGGGGTTTTAATTGTTTATAATGCGAAAATAGATGTTAAATATATAAATAAATATATATTTATTTATATTTAATTGTTATTATTCAATATAATTTGAGGTTTCAGCACAAAAACACTGCAGATGGTGCCGGTGACCGAGGCGCTTCCGCTGCCAGCCGCATGCACACGCAGTTTTATTTTTTGTGGATTTCCGTTGTTTTTCATTCCTAATTATTTTGTTTTTTTGTTTTTTTCTGTTATTTCACGTTTATGTTTGTTAATAAGCGTTTGTCTACGGCGAAACTTTCGTCTCGCCGCCGCGCCGCCGCCGACACCAGTGGTCTGGACCCTAATCTCCGAAACCCTAAACCCTAAACCCTAAACCCTAAACCCTAGAGTGTAAACCGTACTGAAAATGCCTGATATTCCCTCTTTGCCGTCATGTTTGCTGGGTTTTAAGAGTTTGCGTGTATCTGTTGCTGCTTCAATAGAGGGGTGTTTGGTCGTTGATGTGTGTTTGAGTCGCCCCCAGAAACTGAATGCTCTTGGGGCTGCTTTCTGGCGGGAATTCCCTCGCTGCATGCATGCACTGGACCAGTGGTCACCCTGCCGGTGCGTGCTGCTGACCGGGGACGGCTCCGCCTTCTGCAGCGGCATCGACCTCTCCTTTCTGCTGCAGCTTTCTGCAGCTAAGCACCAACCTGAGGACTCAGCAGCAGCAGCAGCAGCAGCAGCAGCAGATGCAGCAGCAGGAGAGGGTTTCCCGTCCCCACCTATATCTGGGGTGTCTGAGGATGTAGGGCGCCGCGGTCTGTATCTACAGCAGTGTTTGTCTCCGCTGCAGGCAG
>NW_024016779.1:0-1478 GCF_000499745.2 Eimeria mitis | reverse complement strand
CTCTGAAATGCTGTGAAGACTCTGTTGTCGGCCTCCTGGAGCCGTTGCTGTGGTTGCTGCAACCGGCCGCCCCCGCATTGCCACCAGCGGGGCTGCTGCTGTTGTTGCTGCTGCATTGAGCCAGACTGTCGTGATGCTCAAATGAAGAAGGGACCCTTGCGGGAAAAACCTGCGAGGCCGACTGGTGGGGATAATATAATCCTCGCTGTAAACACCCCGGAGGCCTACGCCCGGCAGCAGCAGCAGCAGCTGCTGCTGCTGCTGCTTCCGCTGTTGCTGGGTCCGCTTGCGCGGGTGCTCTGTGGGGAGACCGACTGCGCGTGGGATTGCTGCTGTAATATCTGTTTTGGGGCTGACTGCAAGACCACTGCGGGAAGCCGTGGCGGTCTGAGTTGTCGCTGGACGCCATGGTGCTACTGGTGCACTGCTGGGGCCCCCCCAGCTGGTAGCCATAGAGGAGTTTGTCTTGATGAGGGAAACTGTAGTGGCTGTGACAACCGGGGAGAGCCTGAGAAGCGCTGCAGTATCTTGGTAGGGAGTCGCCTTCGTAGAGGCTGCTGCTGTTGACCCCATGCCAACGCTGCTGGGGTGGAGGCCAGTAACCTGGGGAATTTGTCGGATCCTGAGACGATTAAGCGATTATTTTCATTAATTAAGCTTTAAAAAAGATATATTTAAAAGAATTACCAGGGAATTCATCGCGACGTCCCCGCTTTCCCGGCCTTCTCGTGGAGGGGAAATCTCTCGCATGGCGAGATCAGACCGCTGAGAAAACGCCATTTGCAGTTTTAAATCGTTCAAGTTCTTCGGCATCATTGTGAAAGAATAAAATAAAGAAAAGCCACATTAAATTAAGTCTATAAAGGTGGAGTTTCGCGAATGTTTCATACAGAAGAGTCTTTTTCGTGCAACTTGAATATGCGCCGTTCATCGTTAACCGAGGCCGCGCATACACCTCAGAAGATTCTCGAGGCCTGATCACTCTCATCGGAGTTGAAAAAATATTCTTTTGATCTCTCTTTTGTATCTTTCAATGCTTTCCTACCTCTTTTCTGTTGTAGGCTTGTCGAAATTTGACTTGAATATCTGCATAGGCCGAGAACGCGAGTCGTTGCGTGTCTTTCCTTGATGGTTTCCTGCGCTGAGTTGGCCGCTCGTTCATCTTTTTTTGCAGATACAGATCACCTAAAGTGTTGGTAAAACTTTAAAAATCTATATTCTGCTAATTCTGCGTCAAAGTTACTCGATTTCCACCCACATTGTCAGTAGGCCATCGAGGCGGAGCTGCACGCCAACCAGTGCCCTCTGTATAACCGCACGAACGTGGCAGAAATCAAAACAATATGAGGTTAAATTTTGCTGAAAATAATATTTTTTATAGTTAAAAATGACTTTCATCCCGAGAAAATGACGAATTTCACTTATAATGCTGAGATCGCTTTGAGGCTCCACTAGCTGCCAGCGAGAGGCCAGCAGGA
>NW_024016778.1:0-1478 GCF_000499745.2 Eimeria mitis | reverse complement strand
TGCTTGAATTCCTCTTACCCCTTTGAAACAATGTTGCGGAAAAGGCCATTTGAGTCACTCAGCAAGTACATCCAGAAGGAGCTGCGGAAACCGTGCTTATGTGTTTGCGCGGATCAGAGATGCACGTGTTTGCTTACACTGTGAAGTCTGGGGACTCTAACGATGGGCTGGACTTTATTTTGCTGCTAGCTCCCTTGACAAAGGCAGCACTGGCGCCGCGTCCTATTTAGTGTGTCCATTAACCCATGATCATTAGGTTGAAAGTAGAGATGATCGCACCATTGTGAGCTGGACCGGCTCTTGGAGTTCTATGCATGTGGTTCCCATTTCCGCTTTGGTCGGCGGAGTAAAGGTGGTCGAATGTTAGCCACGCTCCGAGACCTTCGGGGACTGAGTTTCCAGACACGATCTGCTCAGTTCCTCCTGAAAGAAAATGGCTATGAAGAAACCAAAACCTTTAGTCAATAACAAATGAAAACCGTACCGAAGCAAAGGGAGTTGGGTACAGAGAAGCAACTGTTGGTGTACTTCCCGGCAAAGTTCAAAGTGGTCTTGACCCCATTTACAGTATCTTCTACTGAAGTAGGTTCATGGAGTGCAGCCTCCTCAGCAGCTGTTCCCGCGGTGTAGACGCAGCCGCCAAGGAAAACGGGGGCAAGGAATTTCATCGTCACGAGCATGTACTCTGAAGATGAAGCAAAGTGGAGTCAAAATAGTGTCAGCCTACGCGCGCGGAACTCTGCAAATATGAAACTCGAAGTAATTCAGGTGCCTCACTCATGGGCTTCACCAGGTGTATTGACGCCACCTTGCAACCGCAACACCAAGAGCTGATCACTTTTACCTCGAACCATTTTTTTCAGTCATTAAAAAATTTGTTCAATGAANGCAACACCAAGAGCTGATCACTTTTACCTCGAACCATTTTTTTCAGTCATTAAAAAATTTGTTCAATGAAATGATTTTCGATTCGTTAAACTTCCAGATTTTAGGATTAAACTGTGCTTGGAAATAGCAGTGACAATCGAGTTGTTAGCCGTTCACGCGTTTACGGGCGGATCGCGTCTAGAAAGCTGATCGATGCTTGAGTAACCAAGTTAAGCGTGCCTCATTTTCCGCAGAATACCTCTAAATTTGGTAGGGAAAATAATGAAACTAAACGTGGAGAGCCGTGTTGAAAGTTAAAAACTGGCGCTCTTTGAAACGATCGATTCCTTGGAAACCTTCGTGCATCGGAAACCATACGTGTATCGTGCACGTGTATCGGCTTTCAAGGTGAAATCGCCCATTTCAGAATATGGGGGGCATGCGTTTTTGAAATATTTAAAAAACATGAGGCAGACACCATGATTCCCTGCAACTCGCTTCATCATTTTGTGACTCCTTCAGCTCCGTCTCTACCTTCCTGAACCGCCGTGAACTCCACAGAAAAATAAGGCAAATTGAAATGAACGAGCAGCTCACGCTTCTTGATAGAC
>NW_024016777.1:0-1479 GCF_000499745.2 Eimeria mitis | reverse complement strand
CTACAAAACAGCAAACATACGCCAAAGCGTTACACAGCTTATATTGTCACGCATTCGACACATACTCGTTATCAATTGAGGAATACAGGATGTTGCTATTGCATCTCGGCTTACTTGTGGTCGGATACTCGGGACTGCTTCCTTAAACTGAAGACAAAACAACAAGCGCAGAGCACAGCATCTTAAGGCCGTTTGGCGTTCTTGTTTGCCTTTCTGTTTCCGCATATAATACTGGAGCAGTTAAACTATGCCGTTTGACACGGCAGGAATTTAAATAGTGGCAGTCCGTACCTTTTGGTCTAGTTGGATTATAACCATGCAGTTCTTGCCTACAGGAACTGGAACATCAGCAAGTTTTGTGCCCATGACCAAGTAGTACGGGAATTCCGTCTTCGGAGAGCAACCTCCAGGCGTCTGAATCCCCCAGAATACACGACTCCAGACGCCCGTTGATGAGACACGTTTCCGGAAGAATACCCGTACCAACTGCTCGCCGACGTCTGCCAGGTTGGAGCGTTTCTCGCCAGGCTCTTGGATGAAGAAACCAGGCACCGTTGAGGCCTGTTAAGCAACAAGCAGTCAACGCGCTAGCTCGTCTCAGAAGGGAAAATGGAAGTACCTACCCGCTCACTACGTAAGGTGCAATACGTCCAAGGGGAAGAGAACTCACAGGCTGTCCAGGAAGTGTTCCCCAAGTTTGCTCTGTTGGGAGCATGACACCCGCAGGCGACTGTGAAACGGAGGAGAAGCCGATCCCCTGAGCGCTCGGGGGTGTTCCAACAACCTGAAAGAAAACGAAAACGAGAAGCGTTAGGCCGAGTTCTCACATGTCTGCACTGTAGCATTGGATTTGCCAGCATGGCATCTCAGGAGACGGACTTAATGCTTACCTGAACACTCATTGAAACATGCTTTATGTGTTGATGCTGAGCCTCTTCCGGCACAAGCGCCCATAGAGTAAGACTCGACAGCATCTTCTGGGCGTTCTCTGTAGTTCCCAGAGGCGTTTCGACTGTGAAAGAAGTTCCATCTCGCTTTGTGAAAACGGTGCGAAGCAGTATGGGCTGGTTTGGAATCCGGGCTTCTTGCAGCATACTTCCTAACCGTTGCCCCATTCTCTTGAGAAGGTCATCAATACTGCTCTTATCCGTTGAACTGATGAATCGTAAGGGGACTTTAACACTTTGACCGAGTATGCCAAGATCTACGGAGCCATCTTCCACCTGAAACGTAACAGGAGATAAACCTTTCCATGATCTAGAAGCTATAGAGCAAGATTGGAACACGTTGTCTTCGTTTAAGCGGATGACGGAAAACCTACCGGAATCTGCCCTGCTGCCTGCAAAACAACGGAACACAATCAAGTCGCCAATCACAGAATAAAAAGCCAAGCCTCGGCCTCCTTCTCCATAAACTCGCATAATAACTAACTACCTGTACTGAGACAGAGGGGATTTATGGTGGATGACTTGCTTTTGA
>NW_024016776.1:0-1479 GCF_000499745.2 Eimeria mitis | reverse complement strand
GTGCAGGGTGTAGGGTGTTAATAGGCGCGCGTTATCGAAAAATATGGCAGAAGCCCTCTGTCGCGTTTTAATTGGTTATATGTGCCCTGCGAAGCAGCCTTTCGCTGTTAAGATTAAGCGCGATGGAGTGTCTCCCTAGGAATTTGCGGTTGCCTCCAAATGTCCTTAAATTTATTTGGCTGCTTTCGACTAAGGAGGCGACTGCGAGTTGTTTTGTGCCACGCGCGAATTGCAGGGCATTTTTCGACTGCAAACCATGCCGTCAGATAGATCTCCAAAACTGGTCGGCTCAAGCACCGCTTGGCCATTATGCGGAGCGTGCATTACTTTTGGCTTGCTGAAGTCAGTGCGTCAGCAGTCTGCGAAGGCTGTAGCTGCAACTGGAAACTGGCGATAGACGGGATGGTATAGCAGTTGGGTATAGAGGGCTGATGGTTGTGTGGCTAGCGGCTGTAAAGTGTGTGCTGCACACCGCTGCAGACTTGAGGTAGCGTATGGCGAGTCGGTGGACGAGGGAAGTGACGAGCAATGATTTCCAACGAGTGGCAGTAGGTGGCACAGGAAACGGAAAGCAAATGCGTCTGACATTGCCCACCCACTTGTCGGTGCTACCTACACTTCCCGTACCAATAGGAGTAGAAGCTCTACGGCACTATTTTTGTGGTTGCTTGGATTTATATCTGCATAATCATACGGTTTTACGGTGCATCTCGTGCTTTTTTATGTGACATCTGAGTTCCCCATAATGATGCGTTTCTTGGCTTCCGCCCTGTGCTCGGTTCGTCAGCTACCATTTGGGGGTTTTATGGCTGGGGGTANATGCGTTTCTTGGCTTCCGCCCTGTGCTCGGTTCGTCAGCTACCATTTGGGGGTTTTATGGCTGGGGGTATGTGTTGATGCATATCAGGGAGCTGGTGGCTTGAGTATCACCTGGAAATTGTACTCTGCGCAAAGCTTCGTTAGGGACGGTGCTGCAGTTGGTGCGTGGGTATTGAATAAGGGAGACATTTCGAGTGATGGGCCGGCGCTAAGCATGATGTCTGCGCTAGACACATAGAACGAAACACCATACACGGCGTGAATTGCGCGCCGCATGGTATCTAATTAGACTGCAGAATATATTAGGCATTTTTGCATCCATCACGCCTTCTTGATGGTTTTTTTATGGAAGCAACGCGGCGGCACCGCCTACGTACTGGAAGGCAGCGGCACGCCACAGTACGGGCGGTTGCGCGACTTTTCCGCCTTATCAGCATACGTCGTCTGCAACCTAGATGTAAGTTATTTCTGTTCGTCTCGTGTGCTGCTAGACTTTTTGTGAAGTGCCACGGGTCCTGGGGAGGAGTGGTTTCTGGGCGGTTACGCCTTGTAGCGTTTTGGCGTTATCAGTGCTTATCCTCTCTACTGATATCCTTGCAGAAGACCGCAGCTGGTGCGGTAGGCCTGGATACTTACGTGAAATTGGCGAGAAAGTATATT
>NW_024016774.1:0-1480 GCF_000499745.2 Eimeria mitis | reverse complement strand
TCGTGTGACAGAGGCGCACATCCATGAGGACAGTGCCTGCGAGGAGCCGCAAAAGTGCATGCTTTTTCTCTACCCTTCGTTTTCCCTTTTTGGTCGAGAATAAACCATGCATAATCTCTCATCTTTTAGAGGGAGAGAGTCACTGAAATGTTTTCTGCAAAGCGCACGCGCGAAGTCGCCCCGTGTGGCTGTCGCAGCCTCTGCTCCTGCGGATACGGGTTCAACAAAACCCACCTGCTTCTCTTGCGCAGTTAGTGCCTAAGTACAGGCTGTAACTGCTCGTCCGGAGAAGCCAGGAAAGGCTTCGGCAGCGCCGTCCCAGGGAAATCCTCGCGCTGGCGATGCACTTACGGAGATTAGATAGATTTTCCTGCGCAGACAGAAGCGGCAGCAAGAGATAGCCATGGACGCACTGCCCGGAACACAGGCACCCACACAACGGAATGGAAGTTGAGACGACAAATAATCAGGAGAAAGTCCTTATGCTATGTTATTGTAAAGGAAGAAGGAAACGATGACACCTCACCATCATCACATAGAGTTCCAGACTGGGATTGGCCATTGGAAACGCAGAGCTGAAGGGAAGCTGGAAGGTGCTGTTGATAGTTAGAGTGACCTGCATAAAAGCATATCGACAAATTCCATTGAATATGGGGAACCTAAGATAATGCCAGAACAACAAGTCTACGGAGACGGTGTCATTAGCCCGCTGCAACCAAGGAGCTAGAGAAAAGCAGGCAGCTGGGTGGTAGCGGCAGGAGTACCACCACCAGCAACAACAAAACTTCAACAGTACAGATGCTGTATGCACTCACAGAGGTGTCGTCTATCTTTTTCCTAAACACCTTGTAAGATACCCGCCGACCATCCCCGCAGGCCTGAGCCAGGTCCTCCCCCTTGTACATGACGGCGATAGAGAGCTGCAGCAGGAGAAGCAAATCACCCTTGTTAGGAGTGCGTTTACGGATGCGCCCAAGCAGTTGCCCTTCCCATCGCTGGAGCCCCCACAGCTAAATTTTTCGGTACAAAAGACCTCAGTGGCAGATGCATTTGGGCTGCAGCACCGTCAGCAGCTGTCAATCAAGCATCCTGCTTTCATGCCCGTTTCTTCCTAGGCACCTGCGGATAGCTAATTGGCCTGAGGGAAGGCTCCATCCATTATACTGCGTGTCATTAACAAACACGAGGCAACACATATTCCAGCTTACTTTGTCCTTGTTCTCAAGGCGGGCTAACGCTTCGGCATTGAACTCCATGTACAGTATCCGCACCTCCAGGATGACCTCCTTCACCGGAGGAACATCCTCCAAGGAGGCTCCATATGTCAGCATCTCCGGTCGAAACTGGTGTAAGTTTCTACCAGTGGTGTGGCTGTTGCTGTGGTTGCTGCATGACCGACGATTAAAGCAGCGTTTCTGCGGTGCACAACGGGCCCAGTCGACGCTTAGATCGTCCTCAGGATACCTAGGTGTGGATTAGA
>NW_024016773.1:0-1481 GCF_000499745.2 Eimeria mitis | reverse complement strand
TTGCATCTGCAATTTGCTGCATATCTTGGCGTTGTTTGTGTTTCTTTTTCTTTGTTGCTGCTCCGTCTCCTGCTGCTGCTGCTGCTGCTGCTGCTGCTGCTGCTCGTGTGTGGGGCCAAGCAGCAGCAGCAGCTTTCTGCTGCTGCTGCTGCAGCCACCGCCGCAGCAGCAAACTCTGTGCTGCACCCCACTCCGTATACATCAGATCGAGAGAACCCAAGTCGCCGTGTGTAGTCAACAAAAAAAACCTAAACCACAAACCCTAAACCCTAAACCCTAAACCCTAAGAAAAAAAAAATATTTATTTTAAGCATAAACGACAAACCCTACATAAACCCTAAACCACAAACCCTAAACACTAAACCACAAACCCTATAAACCCTAAACCACAAACCCTAAACCCTAAACCAGAAGCCATAAATACTAAACCCTAAACCCTAAACCCTAAACCCTAAAGAGCTGATGATTGCATGCATTGACGGTTGAGAAAACCTAACGCCGGAGGTTTAGGGTTTAGGGTTTAGGGTTTAGGGTTTAGGGTTTACCTTTTGGCTATCCTTTGAGCAGCTGCACAAGCACAGAAGAAGTCATCGAGGCGCAGCCCCAAATGCCATGTATTTGCTGCTGCTGCTGCTGCTGCTGTTTGCTGCTGCTGCTGCTGCTGCTGCTGCTGTGCTGCAGTTTCTGCAGCATCCTGGTGCAGCAGCAGCAGCAACGGCCGCAGCAGAGCAGCAAAACACTTCGCCATCAGAGCGGTTAAGCTGCTGCAGCGGAAGGGAGAAACCCCACTAAAATCACAAACAGCAGCAGCAGCAGCAGCAGCAGCAGGAGCAGCATCTGTGTCTGCTGCTGCTGCTGCGTCTCCAGAAGGAGCAGCAGCAGCAGCAGCAGCAGCACCCCGAAGCGACACCAGCTGCAGCCGGCTAGGCCCTATTGCCTGCAGCAGCAGCTTCTCCCCCTCAAACCCAACAGCAACAGCAGCAGCACCACGAGCTGTTAGTCTCTGTGCTGCAGCAAGACAATCAGCAGCAGCAGCAGGCAGTGTTTCCCTCTCCTGGCATCCAACAGCAGCAGCAGCAGCAGCAGCAGGAGCAGCAGAAGCAGCAGCAGCAGCAACACGAGCAGGAGCATCTGCTCCAGACTCGTCTGCTGCTGAACTCAACCCTGTTGCTGCTGCTGCTGCTGCTGCTGCTGCTGCTGCTGCTTCTGCTGCTTCTGCTTCTGATGGCCCCCCTGCATCTGCGGGTGCTGACGTTGCGGCAGCAGCAGCAGCTGCTGCTGCTGCAGCAGCAGCAGCAGCAGCTGCTGCTGCTGCTGCAGTATGTTTTGTCTGAGAAGCAAAACTCGCAATGACCGCCAAGTTATCCTGCGGGGGCCTTTTGTGAGCAGCAGCAGCAGCAGCAGGGTTTGCTGCTGCTGCTGCTGCTGCTGCTGCTGCAACAGCAGCAGCAATGTGCTGCCGAACAAAGAGGGGGCCGCAG
>NW_024016772.1:0-1482 GCF_000499745.2 Eimeria mitis | reverse complement strand
TATATATATATATATATATACATACATATATATATACATATATATATATATATATATATATATTTTTTTTTCTCTCAGAAGAAAACACAGAAGCCTCTGAAGAATTTTCTGTTGGCGCTGCTGCGGGGCCCCCCGCAGTGAAGGGCATTGGGGGCCCCCCCCCTTCTTTTATAGAAATACAAGAAAAGAGAAAAGTAAAAAGAAATAAAAATAAAATAGATTAATTTATTTAAATATATATATTTACATTTATTTATTTATTTATTTATTTATTTATTTTGTTGTGTTGCGTCAGCTCACGGCTAAACCCTCCTTTGTTCCTTCTTTCTCTCCTCAGCTGTATTTTAATGTAAGTATTTTTTGATTTTATTTTATTTTTATTTTATTTTATTTAGTATAAAATAAAATAAAAATAAAAATAAATTATATTAAAATAATTTTATTTTTTATTTTTTTTATTTTATTTGGTTTGCAGGTTACTCAGGCACAGCCAAAACCCCATGGGGTTGACCTTCAGCAGCATGCATAACAAACAAATATTATAACATTTATATTTATATTTATATTTATATATATATATATATATTATATAATATATATATATATATTATATATATTATATATATTATATATATATATATATATATACATTTGTATTTGTAACGAATGCCCCCCCAACCCCCCTGCTAGCGCCTCAGCTGGTGTAGCGGCAACGGGATTTATATAAGAACTCTACATAAATATATGTATATATATATATATATATACTTCTCTATTTTCTTTTTCTTTTTTTTGTATATCATGGAGTTCTACTAATTTTATTAAAATTTTTATTTTTTTATTTCAGCTGTATGTACACCCGGCGCATGCAGTCATCTGCCGTGCGTATTGCTTTTATATTTATTTTATATTTATTATAACTTTATTATTATATTAATATTATAAATAAAGGAAGAAAGATTCTATATTTGTATTTTTGTTTTTTTTATTATTCTTTTTATTTATCTTTTATCTCTCCTATGTTTCTGTCTTTTTATATATAATAAAATACAAATTTATATATTTTTTTAATATAATTAAATAATAGTAAATATATGCATGCATAGAAAAAACTATATCGTTTCATTTATATTGCTTTATTTTTTTATTTATATAAAATACAAAAAAAAAAAACAAAAAGATAAAAAGCGAGAAATGTAAATAAAGAGACAAGTTTATTTGTATAGAATAAAATAAAAAAATAAATAAATATAAAAACGGATACAATGATGCATGCATTATATTTACCTTTATATTTTATTAATAAATAAAATAAATAAAAAAATAAAAAAAAATAAAATAAAAATAAATTAATTAAATTAATATAACGCAGTCATTATCAATGCATTAAAATATACAAAACTGTGTGTGTGCATGCAGGAGAAGAAGGCCCTGCATGCATGCATGCATGCATGCATATATATATATATATATATATATATA
>NW_024016771.1:0-1483 GCF_000499745.2 Eimeria mitis | reverse complement strand
TGGCGACAGGCGCATCTGCAGGATGCTGTGAAGAGTTAGGGGATTTGCATGTGTGGGCTTCTTGGGATTTGCAGTCTTCCCGTGTGCGTCTTCCTCTGCGGTGAGGCCAAACCTCTGGTGTTGCGATTGCTCACTTTTGGACAGCAAGTATGCATATGAAAATGTGCCAGTTACGATGGTGAGAACTGCGCACGAATTAGGTCACCTCGTCGCACGTGTGAAGCGCGTCAAGCATATTCAGTGTTTCGGGGCGGTTATGGAGGCTGCAACGTATCAGCTTGTATGCGACGAGGCAGGGATGGAGAGCTGTATGCGTGGAGATGCATTATGGGTATGCATGGCGTTGGAGTGTGAGTAGTCATGGTAGCTGGGTTGGGCTTCACCATGTTGTCCTTTAGCATCTACTGTATCGGGATGTTTTGGCGCTGCGATAGGCGCCTCCCCGTCTGAGGGAGTTAGTGCAGCAGTGTATGTGCTGCGTAATATATATTACGGGACAGTGTAGGCTAGGCAGTGACGTGCTCCAACCGTCTAGTACTGTTGACTGCCAGTCCGCTCATGTAGTGTATGAAGGAACACGTTTCACCAGCAACAGCAGTAGCGCAGGGCGAGCAGGGGTGCACCCGCTAGTGGAATTGCTGATGTCTGTTGGACGAAAGCGCGCGGCATCAGTGGAACATTGTGTGCCAATCAAGTAATCCACAAGGAGGCGGAAGACGTAGTGCAGGCAGATGCTTCTGGTGTGGCGACTTGCTACGCTGATGTGAGTTTGTAGTAGGTGCAACTTCTGAACGCGTTGCTTATTGTCTGTCGTCCGAGCTCAAAACTTCACGAAAGAGGGTCCTTGGTAGTGCATCATGGTAGGCATGGGGAAGAAGGGCGCAGGTCGTCGACCTGCACTCACGGGATGCGTCAAACCTGTCTTGGACGCTTTAGATTTAACCCCTAACACGATGCGATTCGACAGGGACGCCCAATGCAGTCAGCTGCATTGAGTGTGTATTAAGCTTTCTCTTGGTTCTGTTGCCTTGGTTGACTTCAGCTGCTTCTGCTCTTCGGCGTATTCGCAGGATTGTGGAGAGAGGTACGGATGTTGCATGCGTGAGGGCCGTCGGGTTATGCAGTTCACGTGGGCGCACCTACTGCTGCAGTGTGGCAAGGCCTTCGCCCACACACACACTGCTGATTCGCTCAGAGAGTACGCTCTCACGGCCAGCAGAAGCTGTTCTCCCCGGTCATGGTGCTGTTAGTGTTCGAAATGTTTGGCTGCAAGCCTAGGCGCGTGCATGCTTGCGTGCAGATTCGTGGAGGTCCGGTGTGGGGCGTGGTAGCTCGTTTTGCTTTTACCGTGCTCGCGTTTGGTGTTTACAGTGGCGAAATGCTTTGGCGTTGCGATGCGTGCTTGTGAGACAGAGCCTGACGCGAGGACCGACCCAGCGAGCTAGTGTGAGTGTAACTGCAGCGCACCCGGTGTGAGGAGGCA
>NW_024016770.1:0-1485 GCF_000499745.2 Eimeria mitis | reverse complement strand
CACAAGCCACCCTCTCCTATAACCATACCAATGGTCACTCCATAAAGAATGCTTAATGCTTTCACCAATGCTATATTCAAAGTATATCAATAAGAACTCACGGTCACTTTCACCATTCATACAACCCTCACTCACTTCACAACGAGCACGGCATTGCTGCCGTAATTGTAGGGAGTATTCACTACACTAGACAAACAAGTCCAATGGAATACGAAGGAATCATAACGATAATGACCCGTATCATTAGCTGGTTTTGGGTTGGGGTTCTGCCGGTAATGCTGCGGGACAATAGATATTGGAGATTGCCTTGGGGTTTCCGCTATGGTCGCGGCGCGGGCTGGGCGCGCCAGCACTAGGGGTTGCTCGCATCGCTCGCTGACCAGGCCCGCACCCTTTCACTGTCTCTTTACTTCCTCCCTGCGGAGACTCCCTGGAAGTAGTCTCCAGATCCCGCACGGCCCTACGGCAGTACGACGCCTGCATCGCCCTGAGAGGTATCCCTGCTGGTGCTGGCTGAGGTTGAGCGGGAATCCACTTCTACAGACTACCGTCTCCTGGCAAAAATACAATGCAAAATTCAATATTTAATTGTCTAATCAGTAATTATGCACGTTCTTCTAACGGAGCTAAAAAAGAAGGTACACTGCACTGTGCACGCACTACCGTGTAGGTGCATTATTTCTTACAAAAACGTGTAGGGTATTTCTATGGGGTCCACAGATTTCAGTGTTTCTTCTTGCCCTGCTGAACACATGCTTAATGAGGCCACCGAGCACCTTCGCCCAGCGGGCCCATATTTCCTGTATAAGTCAGCTTATTTTATTTGTAATAGGACGTTGTATACATTATTTCTGCAGAGTGGAGCTTTAGAGGTCTCACTTAAGGCTCATTGAAAGGCCTGCGCAGTGCAGCTCCCCACACTGCTGTACGGCACCATCAGCAGCAGCAGCCGTTAAACACACACCTCGCTTTAGTCCTTTGAGATGGCCGGGGAGCTCTCATTACACCTAACACCTCACAATAAAGGGTTTCAACCAAGACTTTGCGTGTCCCAATTACTTGGAAGAAAATGTTTTGCTGCGCAGATTTGTCAAGAGACCCAGAACCCGAACCAGATTTACCTGTTTAGACGCTCAGTGATCCCGAATTTTACGCTGACAGCCCTTATAGTCAGCCAAAACTGCGTTACCATACTGTCACTTCCCCATTGCAGCTCGTAGCCCATTCGCTCCGCTGGCAGAGGCTCAGACCTAAGGTGTAGTGAATACTCCCTACAATCACGGCAGCAATGCCGCGCTCGCTGTGAAGTGAGTGAGGGTTGTATGAATAGTGAAAGTGACTGTCAATTCTTATTGATATACTTTGAATATAACATTGGTGAAAGCATTAAGCATTAAACATTCTTTATAGAGTGACCATTGGTATGATTACAGGAGAGGGTGGCTCGTGCCTTGGTGCAAAAGCTATTTGCTTTTGCACCAAGGC
>NW_024016769.1:0-1486 GCF_000499745.2 Eimeria mitis | reverse complement strand
GTGAACGTCGACGGCAAAATTGTAAAACTACAAATCGTGAGCAAACAAAAATTTATTTTTTTTATTTTTTTTATTTTTTTTTATTTTTTTTATTTTTATTTTGTTTGTTTATTTTTATTTCGTTTGTTTTTTATTGTTTTGTTTTGTTTTGCTTGTTTTTTTGGTTGTTTATTTTTTTTTATTTATTTTTTTTATTTTTTTTTTTATAAATAAATATTTATTTATCTCAGTGGGATACAGCTGGCCAGGAGAGGTTTCGTACGACAACAAGCGCTATAAACATAAATAAATAAATAAATAAATAAATAAATAAATAAATAAATAAATAAAGATAAACAAACGACTAAACAACTAAACAAATAAATAAAATAAATAAAACAAATAAAATAAATAAATATAAATATTTATTTTTTTTTTATATCTCAGTGGGATACAGCTGGCCAGGTGAGGTTCCGTACTATAACGAGCGCTATAAACATAAACAAATAAAGATAAATAAATAAAGACAAATAAATAAATAAATAAATAAACATATATATATATTTATATTTATTTATATTTTTATATTTATTTATTTATTTTTTTTTTTATATTGCAGTGGGATACAGCTGGCCAGGAGAGGTTCCGTACTATAACGAGCGCTTACTACCGGGGTGCTGACGGCATCGTCTTGGTTTATGATATCACAGAGCCAGAGTCTTTTGCTCATGTAGATGAGTGGCTAGCTGAGGTCAACAGGTATATAGCTAGCTAGCTAGCTAGCTAGCTAGCTGGGTGGGGGGCTAGCTGGGTAGCTGGGTTTATGATATCACTGAGCCAGAGTCCTTTGCTCATGTAGATGAATGGCTAGCTGAGGTCAACAGGTATATAGCTAGCTAGCTAGCTAGCTAGCTAGCTAGCTGGATGGGTGGCTAGCTGGGTAGCTAGCTGGGTGGTTAGGTAGCTGGGTTTATGATATCACCGAGCCAGAGTCTTTTGCTCATGTAGACGAGTGGCTAGCTGAGGTTAACAGGTATATAGCTAGCTAGCTAGCTAGCTAGCTAGCTAGCTAGCTGGGTGGGGGGCTAGCTAGCTGGGTGGGGGGCTAGCTGGGTAGCTGGGTTTATGATATCACCGAGCCAGAGTCCTTTGCTCATGTAGACGAGTGGCTAGCTGAGGTTAACAGGTACTTTATATGGCTAGCTAGCTAGCTAGCTAGCTAGCTAGCTAGCTAGCTAGCTAGCTGGGTGGGGGGCTAGCTAGCTAGCTGGGTGGCTGGGTAGTTGATATCACCGAGCCAGAGTCCTTTGCTCATGTAGACGAGTGGCTAGCTGAGGTTAACAGGTACTCTATACAGCTAGCTAGCTAGCTGGCTAGCTAGCTAGCTGGCTAGCTAGCTAGCTGGCTAGCTAGCTAGCTGGCTAGCTAGCTAGCTAGCTAGCTAGCTAGCTGGATGGGTGGCTAGCTAGCTAGCTAGCTAGCGAGTGTAGCTAGCTGGCTAGTTACA
>NW_024016768.1:0-1486 GCF_000499745.2 Eimeria mitis | reverse complement strand
CAACTGCGTTGCGCAGAACCCGTATATATTGTGGAGCGCTTGCTGCTGGAACAGATCAACAAGCAGTCAGAGCGCTAGTTGCTTTCTAGTGGCCCGGAAAGCTATGATTCATAGCTATCTTACTTGAGTCTTGGCATCACACAAGCGGATATCTGCAATGACCTGAAATGCTGTGCAGCTCCCTTTCGGCATGCTGAGAACACTTCTAAACATAAAGGCCGTGGAAAAGGCTTCGGCCGCAAATGCTATGACGTTAGTAAGCTGAAAGATATTGTCGCACAAGATATCTCCAATTACACAGAAGCAGCTTATTGTTTAAAAAGACGGGCATGCGCCGCCACGTTCTTCTCCACCGAACGCTTCGCCTGTGACGTGAGCTAGTGGCGGGAGTTCCTGGCTTGCGGACGCATGATAAGCGAAGCGAGCACCTTGAAGTCTTCTTTTTCAATCTCCGTGATATCCAACGGGAAATGCCCACTAACAGACAAGTCAAAAACTGTTACTCTTCCGCGTTACAAAGCNGCACAAGCAGCATTTAGCTCCGTTTCCCTACTAGAACACATCTAATAAGCACTCTAGCGGAATGCGCATGACTTATGGTGGGCATCGCAGAGTCAGTGAGCGGGTTGAATGGAGTGTCGATAATATGCCCCAATTGGAGCCATTGCGCAAAGCCCCAACCAAAGCTGCTACTCCCCGATGTCACTGTTCGCAAACACACGCGCCTACGATGCGATTGGAGCACATACCACAGCGCGCTCCCGATGCAAAGCAACAAATATTAAGGCGGATAGCGCAGTGTCCACAGGTGAAGCTGTTTCAGATTCCAGTGAGCGCAGTGTGAACCGAGATATCGATAGCGAACGAACCACCAATGAACGTAGTGTAGAGCTAAACGCAGTTGTCTTCGTTCACCCTCAAACGCGACACGACTCCACGAGACCCCAGCACTGCACTGTGTTCCTTCATGCCGCCCAAGCAAACAATGCTTCTAACTGGAAACAGCCAACACAGGCACAGCTATGGTCCCACCGAACCGCATTCGTGTTAGGAAACGAACGCCGACTAATTTGTTTCAAAGGTGGAACCACGATACCGCGAACAGTGCAAGGTCTAAATGCAGCGTGTTGCGGATAATACACAAACACGGGCTTATCACAGCGTGAATTTCAAACAGAAAAACGAACAAGGAGCGACAGAAGCAAAGCCAATTTTCTGCCGACGAAACGCTGAACAACGAGCGTAACAGCAACGGAGCTGCGGCACAGTTAGAGGACCGCTGCACACTCACCTCCTGCCGAATAAGTATTTCAAAAGTGCACCTAAGGAGTTCATAAAGTGTACCTAAGGAGTTTATACACCTTGTGCATTTCCAGCTTGAGGAGTTCAGCGAATAACACTATCGGCTCTGCCAATGGTTGCTCCTCAGCGGCTAGAGTTATATCCATTATCTGCAATCAAAAACGTTGGAGACAGGCAGCTCGTC
>NW_024016765.1:0-1489 GCF_000499745.2 Eimeria mitis | reverse complement strand
AGCAGCAGCAGCAGCAGCAGCAGCAGCAGCAGCAGCAGCAGCAGCAGCAGCAGCAGCAGCAGCAACAGCATGTAGATGTCTGCAGTATTGCTTTCTTTTTTTCTCTCTCATTTGCTCTCTACATCTGCTTTTGCTGCTGCTGCTGCTGCTGCTGCTGCTTCTCCTGCTGCTTCTTTTTCTCTTGCTGCTGCTGCTGCTGCTGCTGCTGCTGCTGCTGCTGCTGCTGCTGCTGCTGCTGCTGCTGCTGCTGCAGCTGCGGCTGCATGCTTGCTGCTGTTGTCTTGGATTTAGATAGCGCTCAAATAGGGAGAGACGGAAAAGTTGCAGCAGGAGGTAATCTATACTTTTTTATTTTATTTTTTTATTTTTTATTTTTTTATTTTTTTATTTTTTTATTTTTTTATTTTATTTTTTTGTATTTTATTATCTTTTTATTTATTTTATTATTATTATTGTTTTTTTATTTTACTCTGATTTGTGTTTTGTTTTTTTGCATTGTTTTGTTTTGTTTTGTTTTATTTATTTTATTTTATTTATTTTATTTTATTTTATTTATTTTATTTTATTTTATTTATTTTATTTTATTTATTTTATTTTATTTTATTTTATAGTGTTATTTATTTTTTTGATAAACAGAGAAAAACAAAAATAAAAATAAAAAAAATAAACAACACAAATAAAATAAATACAAAGACACACAAACCTAAACCCTAAACCCTACAAAACCCTAAACCCTAGAAAACCCTAAACCCTAAACCCTAAACCCTGTTTTGTTTACAGGTTCATCCAAGCTAGTTGTCCCCCCAGAAGAGGTAAACCCTCTCTATAAGCAGCAACAAAATAAAAATAAAAATAAAAATAAAAACGAAAAAGAAAAAGAAAAAGAAAAAGAAAATAAAGAAAACAAACAAAATAAACAAATACAAAACCAAAACACAGAAGAAAACGCAAAAAATATAACCTCTTTAGACTCACCACAAGCAGCAGCAGCAGCAGAAGCAGCAGCAGAAGTAGCAGCAGCAGCAGCAACACAATCTCCTGCTGCTGCTTCAGCAGCAGCAGCAGCAGCAGCTCCGTGTTCTGCTGCAGCAGAACAATCATCATCAGCAGCAGCAGCAGCAGCAGCATCTCCCTCTGCTGCCTCCTCCGCAGCAACAGCAGCAACAGCAGCAACAGCAGCAGCAGCAGCAGCATCTCCCTCTGCTGCCTCCTCCTCCTCCTCCTCCTCCTCCGCAGCAGCAGCAGCAGCAGCACCAGCAGCAGCAGCAGCAGCAGCAGCAGCAGCAGCAGCAGCAGCAGCAGATACAGAAGAAATGATAGATGGCGAAGCAAAAGATATTTATGGTTTGGGCTGTTTTTTGTGTTTTCTTTTGAGCGGCAGACATCCTTATATCGATACAAACAAATACAACAATTGGCGGTTTGTCTTTTTTTTTTTTTTTTTTTTTTTTTTTTTTTTTTTTTTTTTTTTTTTTTTTTTTTTTTTTTT
>NW_024016764.1:0-1490 GCF_000499745.2 Eimeria mitis | reverse complement strand
ATAGTGGGTCAAAGATAGCACCCAACTGCCACTTCCCGGTGAGACGTTTGTTTTATAAATTGACAAATGGCATACGCTGGCATGGAAATCAATGTGATCTCTTCTAGTTGGGCCGTGAAAAGACTCTCAGGAACGACCCGCAGAGTGCGCTCTACGTTGCATCCAGCACTTCGAATCAGTGCTTTTACTTGCGTGCACCTTGATGCTTTTTTGTCTGGCAAAAACTGTTAATGGTGCAGCTGATGAAAGCGGAATTTGATGTGGTGACAGATTTTGTACATAACAACTTAAGCGAATCGAAGGGGGCTGCTTCGTTGCAAACTGAGACTTTTACAGAGCGCCATGGTATCGCTTGAGGGGATACCGCTTTGTCGTTAAGCGCATGGGCACACACATTACTCGGAAATCTTGTTGACAGCTTTCCGCGTAATTGCTGACGTGCAAGATTCCCTGCGATGAGCCAACTACAGATAGTGGGTCAAAGATAGCACCCAACTGCCACTTTCGGGTCAGATGTTTGTTTTATAGATTGAAAAATGGCATACGCTGGCATGGAAATCAATGTGATCTCTTCTAGTTGCGCCGTGAAAAAAAATCTCAGGAACGACCCGCAAAGTCCGCTCTGCGTTGCATCCAGAACTTCGAATCAGTGCTTTTACTTGCGTGCACCTTGATGCCTTTTTGTCTGGCAAAAACTGTTAATGGTGCAGCTGATGAAAGCGGAATTTGAGGCTGTCATGAGGCTTCTATTTGACACCAACAGTTACAACGGACGAGCAACCATTTTCTGGACGCACGTACACCTACATGCACTTACTTTTAGTACAGCAATGGCGCATGTCTATTAAACACCCGTCATTTTTCGATCCCTGCGCATTGCCAGAGGGTGAGGCGTTCCCTGCTAATTGGACGAATGATACAATAATACAGTATTACAGGGATACGTCAGCGTAGGCCACATGCAGTGCCTTTATTACTGGCATAGGCCCTACCTCTGCGTCCGAAATTACTGTTACTTTCTTTCCTACTCGCTCCATCTACAGTCATTGCCTCGCAGTGAAGTATTAAAGTTCAGACAGGATAAGGCAGGCACGTTATACACTAATTGTTGGATGACGTCTGCAAACGAGCATGCTCGCTCGTGGGATGTCGAGCTCAGAGTTTGTTGTTTCACTACGCGTATGATTACCATACGCCCCACAGAAAGAGGTGGATGCCAAATGACTCCTCATGGCCTACTGGACTTGTTTGAAAGCAGGAGATCTCGTCTGCATTGCAGCATGCTCACAAAGGTCTTCGCCACATACATAGCCAGTGGCGTCTGCGAGCTCAGATTCCCTTTTTTTTGCCTTACCCCAACTAGTTCTAGGCACTCCATCGCGAAATTAGAATGCACAGAGGAGGCTGCTGGACAAACAAGACACTTGGTCTCATATTTGATGGCGTCCGTCGAAGGTCAACGAGGCTAGTTTTTGTCTTAGACAATAACT
>NW_024016763.1:0-1490 GCF_000499745.2 Eimeria mitis | reverse complement strand
CTGCTGCTGTTGCTGTTGCTGCTGCTGCTGCTGCTGTTGCTGCTGCTGCTGCTGCTGCTGCTGCTGCTGCAGGTGCCACTTTTATGTGACGGAGGCAGAGGCCTCACAGCGTCGCTCGCGTTACTACCGCAAAGGCATTTGGCGCGCGGTTGAGTCTGCTGCTGCAGCTCGTCTTTATACAGATTGCTTTCAGCTGCGCCCTGCTGGTGGCTCCGCTGCAGCAGCAGCAGCAGCAGCAGCAGGAGAAACAGCAGCACTAACAGAAGCAGCAGCAGCAGCGGCAGCAGCAGGAGAAACAGCAGCACTAACAGCAGCAGAACGGGGTGAGACGGAGCTGATGGAGACCCTCGGGATCTCCAGAAAACGGCAGCTAGCTGCTGCCGCTGCTGCTGCTGCTGCTGCTGAAAGGGGCGATACAAGAACGAAGAGACTTCGTGCTGCTGCAGCAGCCGCCTCTATGGGCAACAGCGAGCAGCAAGAGGTGCTAACCGGCAGCGGCTGCAGCAGCATCCGCAGCAGCATTAGTAGACAGAGCTGCCACAGCTGCTGCGTTAGCGACAGCAGCAGAAACAGCAGCAGCAGCAGCAGCAGCAGCAGCTACAACAACAGCAGCAAGAGACATATGATTGGGCCTTTTGACGCAGATGCCCTCGTCTCGGCTGTCTCTGCAGCAGTTGCAAGCCGCGATGCAGCAGCAGGAGCAGCAGCAGCACCAACAGGAGAAGCAACAACAGCAGCAGCAGCAGCAACAGCAGCAGCAGCAGCAGCAGCAGCAGCAAACCCAGTCTCAATTGCTGCTTCATCTGTCCCCCGCGTTCGCTTCCTTCCGAAGCTTCGCGGCTGCCGCCCCCTCGTCAACCTATCCAGGGGCCCCAGCGGCGCTGCTCTGGCGCGGTTGCTGCTGCAGGCGCAGCAGCAGCTAGCTGCTAGCCAACAGCAGCAGCAGCAGCAGCAGCAGCAGCAGCAGCAGGGGAACAGCTCTGGCCCAAGGAGCGCTGGAGCATTGCTGCCTCTCCAAGGGCGGCACTTGCCCGCGCCTTTAGCAGCAGCAGCAGCCGGCTTGCGAGGAGCAGCAACAGTCGCAGCTGGATCGAGCAGCAGCAGCAGCAGCAGCAGCAGCAGCAGCAACAGCAGCAGGCCAACCGCATTGCACGCGCCAGCTGTGTCATCGTACGAGCAATATTTACGTCGTTTGCTGCAGAAAGAAGAGAGCAGCAGCAACAGCAGCAACAGCAGCAGCAGCAGCAGCAGCAGACAGCGTTCCCGCTGCAACAATCTTTCTGTGAATTCTGTGCTGCGCCCTATTAGCCAACATATATCAGCAGTTTGTCGTTTTTATCCTGCAGCAGTTGGCTGCTCAGTGATGTCGAATGCTCAGGTGTACGTACACCTGGTTGGGTGGTGGCGGCGGTACCAGCACCGCCTAGCGCAGCTGCGTCGTTTGCTGCAGCAGCAAGGGCCCCGCTTCGGGGTTCTTCGGGTGTATATAC
>NW_024016762.1:0-1491 GCF_000499745.2 Eimeria mitis | reverse complement strand
CAAATAAGACCGTCCAGTCTTCAACAAGGTACAGGGGATGAAGCTGCAGGTGATCCGAGTAAGAACTGGCTTTCTATACTGCGTTTTGTATGGGCTTCAACCATACACCGAAATGAAGCTTAGCAGGCATATACATGCGTTCCTGGCCTCTCTTACTTCATTTGGCCGACCGAAATATCTGCAGATGTTGAATCACTGAGGAGTTCGGTGGGTGTGTGTGCAGTCGTTGGCGAAGGGTTGGTTCAAGCAGGGCGCACGCCAGTCACGCATAATTCCGGTAGGAACCTACAACCGCCGAACCATTCTACTGCTGTACGGGAACCTACACATGGAGCACACCACGAAGTGCCCGACGCCCTTGAAGGAGGGGGACACAAAGGATCAGCTGATGAACACAGCACTTGGTGGTTTTGTCCCTGCGATGGCGACCCAAGTTTCTTTTTTCCCGTCGCTGAGTGCTTCGATGGTAAGCTGAGACTTCGAGAAGTCTCGGGGCGATGCCCCCGCCAAGCATGGATTAGATTCAGCTTTATTGCTGTGCATATTTCAGAATCGCCGTGTTCGTGGGTCTATTTTTGCACAGTTGCACGAGAAATTGTTGTTGTGCTCTCAATGCAGACGACGCAATTCATAATGCAGCGCAGTCCATTTGCCGCCAGTTTCGAGGGATCGCAAGCAGCAGTGTGTGTCGAGCGCATTTTGAAGATGATGGTGGAGTTGCGCTTCGGGAAGCAAAAGCAGCTGCGGCAGCTGCGCGCACCGCAGAAATTATGTTAGTAGCAGCAATACAGACGCAGGTGCCTGGCGAATCGGAGTTGGGACTGAAGTATCCATCTGCATTTCCTGTCACGAGTGCAGGAAAAGGATGTGCAGCGGAGAGAGCGATGCGTACAGCTGTTCTCAAGGCCCTTAAGGAAGCTAATCTCGCGGCGTCCCGGGCTGAATGCGCAGAAAACAGTGGATACATTCTGTGGCAACCGGGCGTCAAAGTTCGGCGGCCCAAAACTGGAGAAGAAGCTATAAGCTTCGGGTCTGCAATACTCTTCCGTGCCCGCACCACTTTACGAAGAGAACCCGTTACTGGATGGATAAATGGACCACCAAGGTCTCTGCAACCGGCTCGTGCTTCTGATATGATCACCGGCGGTGAGTCGACATGACATTTTCCCCCGCCTTCTTCAGGCTCGGTAAAACAGAGTACTTTGTCCCTCGTGTTCGTCCAGAAAATAACACTGGAGCAAAATGGGAAGCCTGCTGCCGCTAGCCTGTTATTGGACAGCAGCAGGCGCTTGGGTCCATAACCAATTTAACGCGTTTCGTAGGTGTGCATCAACTGCGACTGTTCAATTCGAATTGCAGAGCTGGTTGCCGTTATTAGTCAAGATGCTCGCCACTTGGAGGTGCGTGACGCATTTCCGTCACCTCTAGGTCTTATCGTCGTTCCTGCAGAGGCAGCAAATCGCATAGTCAAACAGCAGTCTGGTGATGTTT
>NW_024016759.1:0-1491 GCF_000499745.2 Eimeria mitis | reverse complement strand
TGTCTTCTGATGAATATCCTTGTAGTAGCAGCTTCTCTGTTGTTATCTGTAAGTGAATAAACATTTGGGTTTTTGTATGAGGGCCTCTTTATATAAACACCATTAACACCACCATTGAAACAACCCCCTTTACTGCCACCAATACAACCACCATTAGTACCACCATTAGTACCACCGTTTGTACCACCGTTGGTACCACCATTAGTACCACCATTAGTACCTCCATTGATACCACCATTGGTACTACCATTACAACCCCCCTTACTGCCACCAATACAACCACCATTAACACCACCATTAACACCACCATTAGTACCACCATTAGTACCACCATTAATACCCCCATTAATACCCCCATTAGTACCACCATTAGTACCACCATTGGTACCACCATTACAACCCCCTTTAGAACCACCAATACAACCCCCATTGGTACCACCATTAATACCTCCATTGGTACCACCATTGGTACCACCATTGGTACCCCCATTAGTACCACCATTTGTACCACCATTAGTACCACCATTGGTACTACCATTACAACCTCCTTTAATGCCACCAATACAACCACCATTTGTACCACCATTAACACCACCATTAACACCACCATTAATACCACCGTTAGTACCACCGTTAGTACCACCATTTGTACCACCATTGGTACCGCCATTACAACCCCCCTTAATACCACCAATACAACCACCATTAGTACCGCCGTTAGTACCACCGTTAGTACCACCATTAGTACCACCATTGATACCACCATTAGTACCCCCATTAATACTGCCATTTGTACCACCATTAGTACCACCATTACAACCCCCTTTAATACCACCAATACAACCACCATTAGTACCGCCGTTAGTACCACCATTAGTACCACCGTTAGTACCACCGTTAGTACCTCCATTGGTACCGCCATTGGTACCCCCGTTGGTACCACCATTACAACCCCCATTAGTACCTCCATTGCAACCCCCATTGGTACCACCATTAGTACCACCATTACAACCCCCGTTAGTACCACCATTACAACCCCCGTTAGTACCACCATTAGTACCACCATTAACACCACCATTGATACCTCCATTAACACCACCATTACACCCCCCATTAGTACCACCATTACACCCCCCGTTAGTACCACCATTAACACCATTACAACCACCATTAGTACCACCATTACACCCCCCGTTAGTACCACCATTAACACCACCATTAACACCACCATTACAACCCCCATTAGTACCACCATTGCAGCAACCACCAGAGCCACCACCACAGCATGTATTACAGCAGGGATTGCAGCAAGGATAGCAGCATATATTTCCGTTTCCTGTATTTGGTTTATACTGAGGAGGACAATTTGTTTGTCCGTTTTGGGGTGTATGTACACCGTTTCCAGGCCAATTATTATCCTGATCATAATTAGGTTCTCCTCCGTTTCCGTTTCCGTTTTCTTGGTTGTTATCTTCGGGTGTATCTTCACCT
>NW_024016757.1:0-1492 GCF_000499745.2 Eimeria mitis | reverse complement strand
TGCATGCATGCATGCATGCATGCATCTGTACAGACAACAACTTGTGCTGTATTGTCTCTCCTGCATTAACAAACAAACTCACCCAGCAATACCAGCAGCAGCAGCAGCAGCAGCAGCTGCTGCTGCTGCTGCTGCTGTTGTTGCTGCTGCTGCTGCTGCTGTTGCTGGCGGCTGACAGAGACTTGCTGTTTGTCTCTGTCTCCTTTTGTCTCCTTTTGTCTCTTTTATTTTATTTTATTTTATTTTATTTTACTTTTCTTTTACTTCATTATTTCCTCTTCCCGCATCTCCTCGCCAAACCTCTGCTGCTGCTGCTGCTGCTGCTGCTGCTGCTGCTGCTGCTGCTGCAGTTCAGCAGCAGCAGCTGCTGCTGCTGCGGCATCCTCCACAGCAGCAGCAGCAGCTGCTGCACCCCCTGCTGCAGCAGCAGGGTAGTTTCCCAGTGTACTCTCTGATGAGCACTCGACATAAACAAAGCCATCATCTTCAGCTGCTGCTGCTGCTGCTGCTGCTGCTGCTGTTGTTGCTGCAGCAGCAGCAGCAGCAGCAGCAGCAAATCAACTTCTTGAATTTTCTGTTTAGTATTCAATATAAACAAAGACCATCAACGATATGATCTTTATATACAATCTGCATCATCAGCAGAACCTGCATCTGCTGCAGCATTTGCTGCTGCTGCTGCTGCTGTTTTTGCTGCTGCAGCAGCTGCAGCAGCAGCAGCAGCAGCAGCAGCAGCAGCAAGGCTCATCGCCCTATATTATTTTCCAAAGAAATCCATCATCGGTGAGATGCTGTATATACACCTCTTTTATAAACGGCAGTATCTGCTGCNCAGCAGCAACTAGCCTGAAGTACTTTCAGCTGACTATACAACATTAACAAATCCATCGTCCCCCACATGCTGCTCATATACCTCCTGTATACCCGGCAGTATCTGCTGCTGCTGCTGCTGCTCCTTGTGCTGCTGCTGCTGCTGCTGCTGCAGCAGCAGCAGCAGCAGCAGCAACATAACCCAAACTATCTTCAGCAGAGTATATATATATCTCAACATAAAGAAAGCCATCATCAGCAGCACCATGCTGTCCATACACCCCGCAGTATCTGCATCCTCTCCTTCTCCTGCTGCAGCAGCAGCAGCAGCAGCTGCTGCTGCTGCAGCAGCAGCAGCAACTCAGCCCAGTGTATTCTCCGCGGAGTATTCAACATAAAGAAAGCCATCATCAGCAACATGCTGCTCATACACTTCTTGTATAAGGGCCCCCGCCTTGGGGGCTGTATTCTCTACAAATAAATATATAGTTTTCTCGTGGGTGAGGGGGGCCCCCTGCGCCGAAGCACATTGGTTTATATGTTTGTGTATTATATATTTAAACTCTCCCACGAGCATGTTCATCGGCACCAGAAACCTGAATATATATATATACACACTTGTTTTGTTTTTGTTTTGTTTTGTTTATTTATTTATTTATTTATTTTTTTTTTTTTTTTTTTT
>NW_024016755.1:0-1496 GCF_000499745.2 Eimeria mitis | reverse complement strand
TTGGGACATCCGTTGACTTCGTTCCACGTGGCTGCAGATAGCTTGCAGGCTTGCTGGTTAAAAAGAAGTCATCTCGCCCTGCGGGACGCAGTCTCTTACTAGGTTGAACCAACGATTCCCTGAGATACTAAACAGGAGAGAACCCACGATTCACTTAGATACTGAACAGTAGAATATCCGTAGATCGGTTCAAGACGCATTAGAGTGCGGAAGTGCCTGTAGGTCTTCGACAGCTACACGCCCCCTAGCCTACCGGCCTGAGGAGGACATGCCCAAACATGCAGTTGCCGGACGTGCCAGGAACGGCGACACATGGAAGATTGAAGCGGTCGTGAAGTGATATCTGCGGAGCTGAATTTTGTGTAGTCTCGGGCAACCGGGTAGCGATAGAGCGGGGATTTGTTGCGCTGTCGGAGGTACGGTAGAGGTTTGTTGGGCGTGAACCGGTGAAGGAGACTGATAGCATGGTGTGCTGGAGGAAGCTGATGAACGTGCCACTTGCATCCTGAAAATCACGCAAGGCAATGCAGCGTATAATGGCTTAAAAGATCCAACCGGATTGACAACTGTAGACAACAAATGTGGTGTTTTCATTCCCCGCAGTAGCCACAGTTTTACGGGTGCCGTTTTCCTTCACTTCGCCGGCGGTCGAAGAGGCTCACAAGATACGTCCAAACGGCTCCCCCGGGCCTGCAAAACCCTGCTGAATCTGTGGAAGCCAAGCGAGTACCATGTCCTAGACGGTGGCACATCTCACTTCGTCCGCTGAACGCTGATTGAGACCCGTGAGGCCTGGGGCGCAGGCACCGTCATTGTTTCTCCGCGAATAGAATCCATCTACCGACCAAATACGCAGCTCGCCATGATTCAATAGAGGAGTTGGCTCAACTCTCGATCCAGCTCTGTTCATCTGCCGTTCATGAAGCGAACGTGCATTCGGGCTCTGTGCCTTTAGCCTAATGGCGCGGGGATCTACCTGCCACATCGAGCTAATACGAGGCAATGGATCCCACTGCTAAGGAAGCCACATGAACATAGCTGTGGGGCCTCGAAGACTCTTTCCAGGCCTACCTCCGTGTTGTAGCAAGGGAACAAAACAACGAGCAGGTGGTGCGAGGAATAAAGTGCAGAGCATGGCAAGTCGGAGCTGCGCTGCACTGCTGTGATGTCCACGTTTTTCCGAACGCTGATTCGACTTACCTCCCTCTTCCTGGCTTTTGTCGTAGCCTCAGATACGCGGCACGCAAAAACGCGACATCCTGACTGGTAGAAGCTAAGTATTTGCCGCAAGAAACGGATGTGGATGTGTCCACGTTGTAATCAACGGTGCACTGAGGGGTGATCTATAACTTCTACCCTGCGTGATTTTCTCTAGTAAATGTACCCAGATGCAAGACTTTTTGTTAGCCGTAGTACCATTCTAGCGAGAATCAAAACCTTAGTATTACAGGAACCTGTTTGTTCAAAGTTGGCCCTTCGGGCGATTCATGCCACTT
>NW_024016754.1:0-1497 GCF_000499745.2 Eimeria mitis | reverse complement strand
AGATACCAATGCTACAATGTGAGTCGCCGCTGACGAAAGGTTGCAGGAAATGCTACGTTACCAACGACCGATAGTGGAGCCTGCCCTAGTCTCCTGTTCGGTCTGTGCGTGAGGAAGAGTTAGCAGCCAGCGGGAGTGGCGTTTGCCTACAGGGTGAGCTGCGGATCATCCGTAGCTCCCACGTGTCCCACAAATACTGCGTTCTGGTTCTTTGCTCGATTGCCAAGGCGTACACGACGCAATCCTACCTCATCACACCACTTGTCGGAGTGACGCAAGCACAGCAGCCGGCGTCAACGAATGCAAACCAGATCTGGGATCCACAACCCAGGCCACGTGGGATGTAGACGGTGATCATGGCTACGAATGCTGACAGCATCAACGGAAGGTTCCGATACTCAGGTTTTCTTTTTCTAAGAAGGCTAAGGCTTCACCGGTAAATCCCCACAATCAAGAATATTTCTGCAGAAGAGGGTTAAAGAGCAACTGTGTGAGCTCATTAAACGTTTGTTAATGCTATCACCTGCTTGTTCACAGCATTCAACGCACTGCCTGGATATAACCTTTATAGGAGACTGACCTCCACCTGCATGCACTTTGTATGCGATTGCTCCTCATTGCACACAAAAACCAAAGAAAACAGATAACATGGGAAGCATTAAAACAAAATTCCGAAGCAGTATTTCCTGCCGATGTTCGCAGCATGGGCAGATTTGTGCACATTTCTACGAATGCTGGATAATAGACTATCTCAATGACACAATTGTAAACGCTTCGTGATACAAAAGAGCGATGTTTTCTGTTTGTAAGCAAATAGCAAACAGTGGCCAGTAACGTATTATAAGAGATTCCCCCGGCGCATTTGTTATGCTGAAGGGCAAACCGCCGCTCCTTGCAACATCACATTATTGGGTCAGCATATATACCTTCAAATGGCAGTGCTGAATGTACCAGCAAATTGGCGCCGAATTTTGTAGAATGTTCAAGGTACGCACTGCCTGTGCATTCCATTTCTTCCAGGGTGGCCACGCCGCTGTTCCACCTTGTAGAAACACAAGATGAATCTTGGGACCCGGGTGAGGCGGCAAAACTGTCCAACAACAAAGCGCAATTCTTGGCGGACGATCCTCGCGCAAATCCTTTATTGCTTTTGTTTAGTTTTGCGGCAATGCGTGGAGAGAAAATGCGAATGATAGCGATACATGCACAGACTGAGTAACACGGAGAAGGAAAAGAAGTGATCATGACAAAAAGAGATTACAAAGCCCCATGCTGCCACCGAACACATGCTCAGCACGAAACCATGATAAGGGCCATGCACAAAATAGCATTGATACCTCAAGGAGGTCTAAAATGCTCTCCTCAAACTACACTCCCCGTCTATACTTATGCCACGGACCTGTTGCTCTGTTGATCTGCAGCCAGATGTCCCCCAAAATCCCAACCCCTGCTTCACATATTTGAAGGAAGCCAAGAGCAGTACGCTGGCAAATTCCA
>NW_024016753.1:0-1498 GCF_000499745.2 Eimeria mitis | reverse complement strand
GCAGCAGCAGCACAGAAGAACAGACGCAGGAGCAGCACCGTCAGCAGCAGTTTGTATTGGGGGGTTAGAGAGGAGACAGTGCTGAGTTTTGTTTTACTTTGTTTCTAGGGTTTAGGGTTTAGGGTTTAGGGTTTAGGGTTTGTCGTGTTTTGTTGTAGCTACTAGGGTTTATATATTTTCTCTGTTTTGTTTTCTTGGTGGTTGTTTGTCTCCTGTCTCCTCTTTCTTTCTTTTTCTTTCTATTTTTTTTTCTTTTTTTTTCTCTCTTCTGTCTCCTTTTTTTTGTTTTTTTTTTATTTTATTTTTTTTTTCTGTCTCCTTTCTTTTGTCTCTTTCTTTGTCTCCTTTCGTTAGCAGCAGCTGCCTCCTAGGGTTTAGGGTTTAGGGTTTAGGGTTAGGGTTGCAGCACATGTTGTCTGTGCTGTACCTAAACCCTAAACCCTAAACCCTAAACCCTAAACCCTAAAAAAACCTTCAGCCTGTCTGCTGTTTCCTTAGAGCTCTTTTCTGCTGCTCTAAGGAGACAATGCTAAACCCTAAACCCTAAACCCTAAACCCTAAACCCTAGCAGCATCACGCTCCTCAAACCCTAAACCCTAAACCCCCACTACCAATACAACAAAGAACGAGACACATCTCTGCCTGGAGCTGTAGCTAAACCCTAAACCCTAAACCCTAAACCCTTAATCCAACGAGGGTTTGTTGACCTTAAAACTACAAACCCTTAATACAGCCGGAGATGCTGTTGCTGTTTGCATGGCAATCTGCTGCAGCAGCAGAGAAGTGCTGCTGCTGCAGCAGCACTTCTCTGCTGCTGCTGCAGCAACACTTCTCTGCTGCAGCAGCAGCAGCAGCACTTCTCTGCTGCTGCAGCAGCAGCACTTCTCTGCTGCTGCAGCAGCAGCACTTCTCTGCTGCTGCAGCAGCACTTCTCTGCTGCTGCAGCAGCAGCACTNTCTGCTGCAGCAGCAGCAGCACTTCTCTGCTGCTGCAGCAGCAGCACATACCTGCTGCAGCAGCAGCACATACCTGCTGCAGCAGCAGCACTTCTCTGCTGCAGCAGCAGCACTTCTCTGCTGCTGCAGCAGCAGCACATACCTGCTGCAGCAGCAGCACATATCTGCTGCAGCAGCAGCACTTCTCTGCTGCAGCAGCAGATCCGTTTTTTGTTTGTTGCGCTCCCCATCAGGTGCTTTAGCTAGCTGTCTCTTTTTGTCTCCTTTTGTCTCCTTTTGTCTCCTTTTGTCTCCTTTTGTCTCTTTCTCGTGAGGAGACAGTGGGGTGCATCGCCAGCAGCCGCTTGGCTAGCTGGGTCTAGCTAGCTAGCTAGCTGTGTCACTAGCTAGCTACTACCTCATCAGGAGATAGCTAGCTGCTGGTAGCTAGCTACTAGCTAGCCAGACTGCCGCAGCACAGCGACCCCCTGATAAAGGAGACGGCATCGCTGGCTAGCTAGCTAGCTAGCTAGCTAGCTAGCTAGCTAGCTAGCTAGCTAGCT
>NW_024016752.1:0-1498 GCF_000499745.2 Eimeria mitis | reverse complement strand
TAATGAGCGGGAAAGGGTAACGAAAAAGGGTAATTGCAGCTGGGGCAGATGGCTATTCAAATTGTTGCATCTCCGCAGTGGGGGAGGCACACTGCATGCGCCCATTAAATTTTGCACTTCACGGAACTGCAGAAGTCTGATATGCAAGCAGAGCTTCTTCGCTGTATACATATCAAACTGTTTAGCCAATCAGGGCCAACTGGACGGCACACGCCTGGTGCCTTCGGATGAAAATTCCACTGAAGAAGCGGCAGAAGCACCAGCGGTTCCCTCTGTTTGTTTGAAAGTAAAATGCATCGGAAGGCTCCGCAGGTTCTGCCTGTGTTGTCGGTCGGTGGTCTTCTGCTGCTCTGGTTGGCCGCCAACGATGAAGCCAAGGCTCAGCCGGTCGCAGAAGCAGCCATACAAAAACCTTGGGGTGAGCTGACAAGTGGTTTGCGGTATTAAGCTTGTAGAGCAGTCCTGCAGGCTGTTGCAGCCGGGTTAAGTACGGGTTTCCAAGGGGGGTATTATATCCTTGTTTGTTGTATTGTATTTCATTGAGGCAAAGTGGAATGTTGGTTTCCTTTTCTTGTATACGTTTCGCATTGAACCGATGCTGAGGCGGCTGCCCATCGCCCTGCCGGGTTGCTGCTCTCCAGGAGGCATTCCTGACACGGAAGGTTTTGACTCATCACAGTGGACACGGGTACTTAATGTTTCAGTCACGAGTTTAACAATATCCGGAAAGCTGAATCCGCCTCTTTACCTCGTTGGATCGGGAACAAGTTCGTCACCTGTGGCTGCAGACGAAGGCAATGATCGTCAGCTTTCTCCTGGGAATAGGGATGTGCTCGACAGCTTTCCTGCCCTCATCTTCTGGGGACCAGGCTTGCCACATGTTCGCCGAATTCAGCTTGAAATTAAGAACTTGTACATATGCCTTGTTCTGCATTTTGGCCAGTTTTTAGACAGCCAGAGCTCATCACAATTAGCATATTAACCCAATCCGCCCTGAACGTCGCGACAACGAGCTCTTACACTCTCTCCCAACACCCGTCTGCCTCGTTCGCCTCAGACCGCCTCCCATATGCTGATCATTTGCGTCACGTTGACCCCCGAGTGCCGTCCCTATCGGCATGCCAGCAAACCAGGCGGATTTATTCTGCATGCTCGTGAGCGAACTCCGCCTCCGGCTCGATGGCCACACGGGCGTCGCTCCACCTTGTATGCAACTCGTAGTATTATTGGTGAGATATGCAATGACCAACACCTACTTTCTCTAGCCAGAAATACGCGGCGACGGCTCCGGGTCTGGCTGGAGAAACGCAGGCTCTTACTGGCATATGGGTATACGTGACGAGGCGTTCCCGCCGCATATGCTGCTTTGTTAAGAGGCGCAGATATCTTGGAGTGGAGTGACAGTTTGGGTCTCGCTTGGGCATGAATGCCGGCTAAGGCGAGTTAGTGAGCTCGGCGTCGCAGCATAACAAACGAGAGTGTCGGAAGGACCTGCTCT
>NW_024016750.1:0-1499 GCF_000499745.2 Eimeria mitis | reverse complement strand
GCGAGAAGGGGCCGGAGTTTCCTCTTCTGGTTGCAGCGGCAGCGAGCAGCGCTGCAGCGAAGCTGAGAGTCGCGGGCTGCAAGAGGGAGAGGGTGGGGTGGGGTTGTTGTGTGTTGAGTGGATGTAAACAGGTTGCGTTGCTGCAGGAGGAGGACTCGTCTCCCCCTCCTCCACCAACTCCTCAGGCCCCCCCCCTTCGGAGACAACCTCACGACGATGCAGGAGAGATGCTTCGATCCAGCTGGAGACATTGGTGCTAGGGCTGCCCCTTGCTGCTGCGGCGGCAGCAGCTGCTGCAGCAACTGCAGCAGCATCTGCAGCAGCTGCAGTAGCTGCAGCAGCAGCAGCTTCCTCATCGCATTCATCAGTCCTGTGAACGCCTCTGCTATGTAGCCACTCCTCCATCGTCCTCGTAGCACTCCTTGATGACGAGGCACTGCCCTCAGTCCACGGCAAACACATATCCTCCATGCCCCTCCCAAGCCGATCCTGAGTATCCCCCTCCTGCAGCAGCGCATCAAACTCCGCGTCACTGCAAACGCTGCCTTCTTCAGGGCCCCCAGCGCCCACAGGGCACCCTGTGCCCCCAGGTCCTTCAGGGTGCCCAGTGGCATCTAGGGACCCAAGGGCCCCATGGGGCCCAAGTTCTTCATTTGCCTCTCCTTCTCCTTCTTCAGGGCGCAAGATTTCTTCTTCTCCCTGTGCAGCCGCAAGGTGTTTTGTGGCCGCAGCAGTTGCACTGTCTTCAGTTGGCTGGCTGCTGCTCGCGAGGCCCTCCCATCCACACATATTCAACTCCGCCTCTGGGGGCCCCCTTTTAGAGGTCCTCCCTGCTGGGGGCCCCCCTTTTGGGGGCCTCGAAAGCTGTTGTGGGCCTCCGGAGACGAACCTTGGCTGCTCCCTCCCCTCAATTCTCTCCCCCGCCCCTGCTGCTGCTGCTGCTGCAAAATGGTGACCGTCAAAAGCTGAGAGTCGCGTTGGTGAATGTCTAACTGAGGGGTCAACAAAGACGCTGACATCAGCGGCTGCATGGTGTCCCCCGTGCCGCTGCTGTCTCCTGGGTTCTGCTTCTCTCCTCCTCTCTGAACGCATCGGGTGCGTATGCCGCGTTTCAAGAGGACGGCGGTCCGCGTGTTCCTGCTGCATGTGGTGGGGGTCGTCTCCTCCAGCTGGGACCTGCTGAGGCCCCTCCCCTTCTCTGCTGTTGCGTCGATGTCTTAGGCGGCGGCGCGCTTCTGTCCTTCTCCAGTGCCTCTGTATGATCCGGGCTGCGATGTTCAACACCGGCAGCGACGGCAGCAGCGCGAACCCCCCCAAATCCAGCATCCCATAGCCTGCATTGCTGGGGTGTATGTCCACCGCAGCGGCTTCTGGTAGGTGCGTCATTCTATCAAGCCGGCTGTTGCTGCATGCAAAGCCTTGGGACTGGTGGAGCAAACCTTCTGTGGCTGCCGAGGATGGGGGGGGAGGCTGAGGCGTCACACACCTCGACTCCTCGC
>NW_024016749.1:0-1499 GCF_000499745.2 Eimeria mitis | reverse complement strand
GCTGCTGCTGCACCCGCCACCGCCCTATAAGGGTGGCGCTTCACAGCACCCCACAGACGAGACAACATTTCTGCTGCTGCTGCTGCTGCTGCTGCTGCTGCTGCCCCTTCTGCTGCTGCTGCTGCTTTTGCTGGTGCTGGTGCGGATGCTGCTGCTGCTGCTGTTGCAGCAGCAGCAGCAGCAGCAGCAGCACCTGTTTGCTGCTGCTTGAAAACAGCTGAATCCTACACCTCCGCCTCGCTCCGGTTGCTGCAGCTGCAGCTGCAGCAGCACCTTCTACCGCCGCTGTTCCTGCTGCTGCTGCTGCTGCTGCTGCTGCTGCTGCTGCTGCGGTTGCTGCTGCTGCGGTTGCTGCTGCTGGCGTGCAGAACCCCTCAAATGCGCCGTTAGGCTCTCCTGCTGCTGCTGCTGCAGCAGACGAACAGAAGAAGGAGCAAATACGACTTCTACAGCAGCAGAGCTGCAGCAGTAACTGCTGCTGCTGCTCTTCCCGTTGCCGCCGGCGCTGCTGCTGCTGCTGCTGCTGCTGCTGCTGCTGCTGCTGCAGATACACCCCACTGCCCTCGCTATAGACAAAGCAAATTCAACTAACAAATCAGCTGCAGCATAAACAGAAAAAGAATTGGTGGAGCCAAGACGAAGGGATGGCTGCTGCGTCTCACCGTAGCAGCAGCAGCAGCAGCAGCAGCAGCAGCAGCAGCAGCAACTGCAGCAGCAGCAGCAACAGCAGCGGGGGCCCCTGCTGCTCCGGTTGCTGTGTCTTCTGTTGTGGAGATTCTAAACAAATTATAATAATGCTGACTTTTTCGTTTTTAATAAAAAGAAGATCAATGGGTCGTCGATATTTACCTCTCCTTGCTGCTGCTGCTGCTGCTGTTGCTGCTGCTGCTGCTGCTGCTGCTGATGGTGCTGCTGGTGTAGCTGCTGCTGCTGCTGTTGCTACTGCTGCTGGTGTTGCTACTGGTGTTACTGCTGCTAGTGTGTTTCTGCTGCTGCTGCTGTTGCTGGTGTTGCTACTGCTCTTGCTGCTGCTGTGGTTGCTGCTGTTGCTGCTGCTGTCGCTGCTCTCTGCTGCTGTCTGCTGCAGCTGCTGCAGCTGCTGCAGCTGCTGCAGCAGGGGAGAGTCTCCTCTCTGTCTCCTTTCCTTTGTTACCTTCGTTGCCTCTCTCTATGTCACCCTCTTAGCTCACTAACACATGTGCTGCTGCTGCTGCTGCTGTTGCTGTTGCTGTTGCTGCTGCTGCTGCTGCTGCTGCAGCATGAAGACAAATTCATATGCTTGCGTTGTATAAGAGATCATACAAACCCTAAACCCTAAACCCTTCATTCTGCGTGCTCTGTAATCGAGGGTTTAGGGTTTAGGGTTTAGGGTGTACATGTGTGTGCCGTTGCTTTGTTGCTGCTGCTACTCCTCTAAACCCTAAACCCTAATGTAACGCTGGTTCTCCGGCCTTAACCTGACCGGAGACGAGCCGCAATGAAGGCAAAGACTTAAAGTA
>NW_024016748.1:0-1500 GCF_000499745.2 Eimeria mitis | reverse complement strand
ATACTGCAACCTGAATACTGTCCAATGCATCCCACAGAAAAATAATGCTGCGCACGCTACAAGCGGTAGTCGCATGGCAGCTTCTGCAACAATTTCCTGGTACTGGTCTGACCAACAACCTCTACGCTGGGCAACCACCTGCATGCAATCTGAACACAAAGTAACACAACAGACATTTTCAATGCTTTCAGTAGGGCTTCCTACCGCGCTGAAAACAACATCGAACCCCGCGCGTCCGCAATGACAGCCTGCATGCATCAACAGAATTGTCGGTGCAGGGCTGAGAGGACAATATTTCTAAATGTCTCGAACGACACCAGAACATCACTCACACGTTGCTTGCGTGAGCCTCCGAAAGCGAAAAGAGCCCCGCCAAACCCACAAGCCCCAAACAAAAGATTCCCATAGGTACCCATTGAAACCAGCGGATATTTCGCTATAATTCATATGAAGAGAACCGATGTCGTGTCACTCCTCTTCAGTCGTTAGAAACAAACTGCGCCACTCCAACAACTCCCCAGAGAAAGGGAACTGCGTCGCGCAGGACCTGTATATATTGTGGAGCGCTTGCTGCTGGAACAGATCAACAAGCAGCCGGAGGGCGCGTTGCTTTATTGTGGCCCGGAAGGTTATGATTCATGGTCATCTTACTTGAGTCCGGACATCACACGAGCGGAGATCTGCAATGACCTGAAATGCTAAGCAGCTCGCCTTCGGCACGCTGGGAACACCCCAAAACAACAAATGCCGTGGAAATGGTTTCGGCCCCGAGTGCTTTGCCGTGAGTAGGCTAAAAAACATTGACTCACTCTGTAGCTCCAACTACACAGAAGCAGCTTATTGTTTACAAAGGGGGGCATGCAGAGCAACGCTCTTCTCCATCGAACGCTTCGTCTGTGATTTGAGCTAGTGGCCAGCGTTCCTGGCTTGCGGACGCCTGATAATCGAAGCGCGCAGCTTGAAGTCTTCGTTTTCAATAGCCGTGATATCCAACCGGGAGTGCCCACTAAAAGATAAGCCCTAAACTGCTACTCTTCCGCGTTACAAAGCCTACTGCGGCATTAGGGCAAACACCGACCTAGGTGTGTGTTCAGATGCCAAGCCGAGACAGTTACAGAGAAGAAATAGTAAAACCACCATTTATATGCGTTTCCCTTTTTCAAGCCCTCAACACACGGTCTGCCGTAGTGTACGCTTAGTGGGATGTGGATTGCAGAGTCAGTGAACAGGTTGGAGCATAATGCGCCCGTATTGCACAAGGTACCAACCAAAACAGCGAGTTCCATGTGCTCACTTCGCAAACAGGCAAGCGCAACACACTGTTAATCAAGCATAACAGCCCACACAGGAACGCAAACAACGCTATCAGCCCAGGGCGAAGGATGGGAAAGCATACAGGCCAGTGGGTTCGGCGAAAGCAGTCTCGGACACCCAGTAAGCACACTGCCAAGCTAGATATATACCAATCGCAGACGGAACACTAATGAGCCGCAGTGTGAA
>NW_024016747.1:0-1500 GCF_000499745.2 Eimeria mitis | reverse complement strand
GGCTCTGTTCTTGCTGTCTGAGCTGTCTGTACGTTTCACTCCATTGCCACCTCTGCATCACGCGTTGCTGTTGCTGCTGTTGCTGCTGGGTTCGTTGCAGCAAAGAACCGCCGACAGCAGCAGACTTTCGGTGCTTCTGCCGCTGCCGCTCCAGCAATGCCTGCATCTTCACTCGACCCACGAATTCATACTTCTGTTTAGTTTTCAATTCACGCGATCACAACCGCAGCAACAAAAGCTTTCAGCCCCGTAGCTCTCCACACAACCTGTTGCAGTTCGTCAGTCGGCAAAGGGGAGTTGAGCGGGGTGAGTCTCGCCGTTGCATTGCTGCTGCGGCGCAGCGTATGGCCGGCAATGACCATTGGTCAGGTCCAGTGGTCTCGGCCCTTTGTGTACGTTATTCCTGCTTGTTCACAGGTTCCAGCAGCTGGGGTGCTGCACAATATGAACGGGTCACGCAGTGAAAACGGCGAAACTGAAGTGGCTTGTTGTGCGTAGTTTCTGTCGCATTCTCAACAATACGCAAAAAAGAATACATAAAAGTCGTGATTCTGCTAAAATAATTTCGAAATATATGCAGATACCTCCGCTTTCCTCTAGATCGCGTTGGTGATCACTGAGCTGCACATACACCCCAGCGCGTACACTCACTCACACCTTGGATTCTATGCTTTCCATGAATAGAAAGCTAAGAAAAACGTTTCGTTTTTATTGTTTTTAGTTTATTTTGTCAATGTTTCTAAAATTTTACAGCTTTCATTGAAATATGAACGCCGTTTCAGATGACGACTCAACAGGGTTTCGCTTCGGTACCCGCCGGCGGTCTGGCGCCCTGAGGATCCGTGAGCTACGGCTAAAACGAAACAACTTTTGAGAGAATTAAATTTAATTATTTAAAATATTAATAAATAATTATTTGAATTACCCAATAAGTGTGGAAGGTTACTCACTTGTTTTCTCTGTTTCAGGAACGCATGCAGATCGATGTATCTCGGTGCGGGGCCCCCTCGTCATCGAGCTGCCGAGACACCCGAGGCCTGTGGATGAACTTTACAAGGAAAACTAGCGGATATTTCATTGATTTTCTTGTATTTTTTCTCTTGCTTGGTGTGTTATATTTGTATCTTCTGTTGTATCTGAGCATCTCAGCTGCTGTTAGCTACACTGCAAGGTGTATGGACGTTTGTCTGTGAGCTTACGAGCCAAAACCCCCAACCCCTTTCATCAAATATATTGAATATTCAGTTGCAGTGTACGTACAGCAACGACGGGGTCTCTGCAGCCTCCAAACCTCCGAAGCTATCCACAACAGTTTACGGCTTTCCTGGGCCCCCAGTACTCGCCAGCAGCAGCGAGGGTTGTTTTCCTTTTTTCTATGCATGCAGAGGAATATTACTTTTTCTTTGAATGATTGAATAGAAACTTTAATCTATTTGAAGGCAACATTGTCTACAGGGTAGTTTATAACTTGAATTTGTTTCTGCATCGTTGTTGCTTACC
>NW_024016746.1:0-1500 GCF_000499745.2 Eimeria mitis | reverse complement strand
GAGGGGGCTCACTGTGTTGCTGCTGATGGTAACAATCACGCTACACGCGTTACGCAAGTGGAGCGCCATATGCATCTTAAAAGTGCATAGCACAGCGCAGTATGCTGCCCGTCGTCTTGTATCGAGTGCCTTGCATCATTTCAAGGCCTAAATCATATTCCAGTGACTTCTCTTGCTTCTTGAATCTGCCGTGGGTGCACTGTACACGTTTGCCCTTGTTAATCATCTGTTTTCATGCAGTCAGTGATAGAAGTATCCTTGAGGCTTAACGCCTTAAAGGCTAGCACAATGCTCGTGAGCTCACGTTTCTACCAGCGAGCACGCTGCTGCTCCAGCCGCTGTCTGAGTTGTTTATGCCGGTGCTGGTACCGGGACGTCACTGCGCTGAGGACCGACACAATTGCTCCTCTTTGAAAAAAAAGAGGGCACAGCGCGGAGGTGCTGTTCTTTATTGAGGCTGCTCAACTGCGCAAGACAACTACTACTGAGCGATGCTCTTTAGAATGCCTGACTGCCCCTTCCAACTAGCTAAAACTCAAAAACGCACGACTGAGTATTCCTTTGATACCCAGCCAGGGAAGACGAACGGTTCAAGCTGGATGACGAGGTAGCACGAACGCATGCAAAAGGCAAGGCTCGTGGCTTCAACCAGTGTATTCGCCAAAAAGCTGCGGCAGCAGCAACTACTGCAAAGCGCTCTCGCTCAAGGGCAGCACGCTTTGCAAAGAGATTAAAAAACAATTTTGAGGCACATGTATACAATTGTATCGCCTACACATCTGTGTGTTGTGAGAGTGGTAGATATGTACACTTTTGTGAGTACATTGGCTGTTGCTGTCCTCGTCAATATGCAGCTTAACGAAAACAACTGTGCTTTGTGCAGCGACTCCAGCAACATCCCAAACAAGCACCTCTCTGCTTCGCCTGGGCCAAAAAACAAGAAGAAAAGGAGGGGTGCCAGTAGGACCTCTCCTTAGAGCTCACTGCCGCTTCAAGCCACCTCAACAGAGCGCCCTGCGGCTTCATAAATGAAGGGTACCCTCGGTCTTGTTTTATTAGCATGTTGATGAAAGAACGGTTGACCTCACTCACTTGGGGCTGTGTTCCTGGAGTGAAAAAGGCTCATTTAAGCCTGTCTAGGTGGTCGTGCACTACAGTGCAGAAGGGACCGCGCCGCCTGGACCTCCGCCGTCTTTGAATATGGATTTGAGCTCCATCATTGCAGAGCGCCAATGCTCTGGCGCCTTCAAATCTCTTCACCCCATGACCGCTGTTGACGAATGAAAAAGCATCCCATTATGGGTTGTCTACGCGTTTTGTCGTTGTGCTTTTTGATCTGCTTCGCACGGTTTGCAGGATGCAAAAGGACAGGGTCCCAGGGCCATATAGCGGCACAGGCAATCGAACGATACCTGGGCACGAAAAGCATTTGCCTTGTGGTTGCTCTACGGTATAAGCGCTACGGCTTGCTTCAGCTGTTGCTGCTGCACAAACGAAGCA
>NW_024016745.1:0-1502 GCF_000499745.2 Eimeria mitis | reverse complement strand
TTCCTTACCTCTACAGGTACATAAAAGACTACGACGGCGGCACTCTTATGGAATGCCGTATCAGTAATAAGGTGAATTATCTGAAGTTGTCGGCTTTGCTGGACAAGCAAAGAAGAGCAGCAGAAGCTTGCATTGAAGAAAGTACCCCCAGAGTACTGATGCCCGGGCTAGATGTGTGGAAGGTAAGGGACACCAGGGGGCGACCTGCTTTCCTTCCTGACTTGCCTTCGTCCTTGCAAGTGTTAGCATGCATGTACAGCTCTGTACTTCAGTATTTGCATTTGTTTAGCCTAAACATAGCTTGCAGTGCGTGTATGGAGCGACATCTTACGCAGTAAGCAAGTCTGTGCCAAGACGGCTGTGCACATTTGTGACTCAAAATGGCCCACAACGAATATCTGGAAGTGTTATCTTTCGCGTCTCCACTTCTTAACATAGCGGTACATATGATTGTTACTTGCGTCTCAGAAAGATCCATCCCGCGTGTTGCTTCCTTCTGAAGTGCCCGGCCTTGTTGCTGCCGGCTACAGGCAGCCAAGCGCATCTATCGATGGACTTGCAGGTACCACTAAGGCAGGAGAGAACGCTTGTTCTGCCTCCGAGGGTGCAGCCGCAGCAGCTGCTGCTGCCACTGCAAGCAAGCTTCAGCAGGAGGAGAAGCAGCGACGTTCACTGAAAAATCAAATTGCCGCTCTATTGGCCTTATTGGATCGGCACCCTTCTTCTTGGCCATTCAGGCGTCCTGTGTCTGTCTCTGAGGCTCCCGACTATTACGAAGTCGTGAAGTACCCCGTTGATATCAGCAGCATGCGGAGGAAAAACAAAAGTGTAAGTTATAGACTCTACCTCAAACAAGAAATCGGCTTCCCGTCAAGCTTGCTCTGCGATCCAGGGATAGGTTAGTTAGGCGTGCTTGCCACTTTTGTGTAAGCAAGCATGGACATTTTTNGCTCTGCGATCCAGGGATAGGTTAGTTAGGCGTGCTTGCCACTTTTGTGTAAGCAAGCATGGACATTTTTGTTGCCACTTATCTTGTGTGTGTGTGTGCGTGTGTGTGTGTGTGTGTGTGCGTGTGTGTGCGTGTGTGTGTATGCGTGTGTGTGCGTGCGTGCGTGTCGAATGTCGTATTACTATATACAGGGAGGTTATAGGACAAAGCAGGAGTTGGGTTCGGACATGGTACGCATGTTTGAGAACTGTCGTCTGTATAACAACAGTAACACTATTTATTACAAGTACGCTGACGAGTTGCAGCAATTTATTTGGCCGAAGTACGAGGCCCTGCCGGGACCCTAGAAGATTGGCTGTACTTGAGACAGCCTGGTCCCCCCGGAGAGGCCGCGGAATCCCCTTCACCAAGTAACTAGTTGGGTGACGCGGAGCTCCCAGATGGGCTGAATTCATCGAGGGGACCAGACATTCGCAGCTTTCCCTCTCCTTTCCAGTATGGAGGGTTTGGGTTCTCCAACGAAAGTGCGAAAGCAGTGCGGACTGAATTGACT
>NW_024016744.1:0-1503 GCF_000499745.2 Eimeria mitis | reverse complement strand
ATTAGGTCGCATTTGGTGTCTGCCGGAGCAGGTCGCTTGGCCACGTTAGAGAGTGCGTGTGGGGACGCGGAAGCTGAGGCCGCTTGTGGGCAACCTTGTGTAGAGTGAGACTGCAAAGGGCGGTGGGTTAGGTTGTTCCGTTGTGTTAGCGGTTGGCACTTTGTTGACTGCCCATCCGAACGAATCCCACAGAACGCATGCGCTCAGGAATGGTAGAGAGTGCTAGGTTTAACGTCGACGTTGGGAGGGCACTGCTCATGGTGCGTGCGGTGGTGATGCATGAGTGGAGGCGCGATGGCGACAATAATTATTTGAACGGCAACATGCGTTTGGCGAACCGACGTGTAGCTTCTGCAACAAATGGCATAGGGTTTGCGGCCAACGCCGAAGGCTATCAAGTGTATGTTGCAAAGGCAAACGCTTGTGCGGGCCCCGAGATTAGTTACTTTTAGGAGTGCAAGCGGTAGAGTAGGTCAGAAACGATAGCCGCTAGCTGGGAAGATTGGAGACGCAGTAGGCCGCATTTGGAGTTTTGAGCAGCAAAAGGCTGGTGCGTTGCAGAGAGTGCGTGCGGTGGCTGCCAAAGCTGAAGCTGCTTGCGCGCAAGCATTTGTAGAGTGCGGGTGCAGATGGAAGTTGGGTCGACTATTTGTTGATGACGGGGGCTGGAGGTTTGTTGACTGCCGATCCGCACGGATCCCTTAGAGTTGCTGGCTCGGGAACGGTATTGCGCTAGGGGCGTCGACGTTCGAATAGCAGTGTTAGTGGCAGGTGTGGTGAAGCATGAGTGGGAGAACGGTGTTGGCGACAACGATGTGAAGGGGTGAGGAGGTTTGGCGAGCCATAGCGTAACTTCTGGAACAAATGCCATAGAGGCGTCGACCAACGCCGTAGGATATCAAGTGAACGTTGGGAGGGCAAGTTGCTGTGTGGGAGCAGTCGTCGTCTACTGCTTGGGATGCCGGCTGTGAAGTCGGCGGACGCCAATTAAGGAGGGATGGAACAAATGGTGTGCCAGTTTCCCCGTCGTGAGGCCCGCTGCAGCGTGTGGTTGTTGTGTCGCCGGAATATCGTGTGGCGACTCGCACATCTGAGGCTGCATGCCTACAAAAGCCTGTATAGTGCATCTGCAAAGGGCAGCTAGTTCGACGGTTCGGCTAGGATGACGTTGGGCAGTTTGTTGACCTGGTGGCCAGACGCGCGCCGCAGAGCGCTTGCGGTCAGGTACGGTAGAGGGCGGAAGGATGAGCGTTCGCTTTCGGAGGCTGTTGTTCGTGCTGGGTGTGGTGAAGCGCGAGTGGAAGAACGATGCCGGCGAGAGTGATGTGCAATTGTTCCTATTGTTAAATAGCCATCGTATAGCCGGCTGCCCCCAGGGGCCGCAGGGGCTATAGGCGAAGCCGAAGAGCATAATGCGTCCGCTGGGCGGTTATATGCGTCTGTGGGACCGAATGTTGGTTGCCTTTACGCATGCCGCTGCGGAGTAGGTCGACAGCAACTATC
>NW_024016743.1:0-1506 GCF_000499745.2 Eimeria mitis | reverse complement strand
AGTTCAACAACTGAAGTCGAAGTGGACATACACTGGAAATGTCGCAAGCCGTGATCCGTTCGTTCGCCGCAACCAAATCAAAAGAATGAAATTTTCTGAGAAGTGCAAAACAAAAAGACGAAGTGCGAATTTAGCTCAAAGGCATAAATGCTGTGGATCGAACAAAACGTCGAACAGAGCCTCAAAGTTTTCATGAAACTACAGAGAAGCCCTAGAAACAAGAGGAAGAGATATTTATTCTGTCTAAGTATATTCAAGCGTCTTGAATCACCTCTCTGGAAAACGCAAAGCGAGAGCAGCCTCTCCGCAGCCGAAGTCGCCGACTCTGCAAACAAAGCACAGTGAAGCAATACGACGAATGAGAAGAAAAGGAACAGAGCACAGAAAAAGCAAAAATATTCGGAGGGAGAAGTGCTTCTTCGGTTGCCTTTTTCAGTGTCTGTACACCACCGCCGCCACATTTGCAGACAGCACAACCCCCGTTAGCCCTCACCAACTCACATCCATTCCTCCGGCCTTTTCGATAACCAAGCCGCAACGTAGTCTAAAGGATTCAGCGGCCATCGACGCACTTGCGCCCTGTAGCCTGCATGGTACTGAAAGAGTCACACAGAAAACAGCAGCAGCAGCAGCAGCAGCAGCAAAGCGAATACGCTTTAGGCTCACAGCCTCAACATTCCTATGCCGAAAAAGCAAGACTGCATACGTTTCTAATTGCAACGGAGTAGTCTGTTGGCGTTCACTCATGAATGGGAAGTGTAATACGGACAATGTCAAACAACTGCGGCTCCTTCTGATATCTTGCAAAAGCTTCGTTCCCCTTTTTTGTGTAGAGATATTCATTTAGAGAACGAAAACGCCCGCCCTGCAAGCGATCGACGACTGCTGATGAGACGCCTGCTGCTGCTCCTCGATCTGAGAACTGCTTCACCAACAACAGCTGCCGCTCCTGCTGCTGTAGCTTTTGCTGCTGCGTTTGCTGCTGCTGTTTGCAATGGTCCGCTTTCTTCCCCTTCACCTGAGAAGAAGGTAACTCCTCACAGTTGATTTCCTGGGCTGCCAGTTGGTTCGAGTTTATCTTCGCTTCCGAATTCAAACGCATGCGTTTCATGCCCCTTTCGCCGTCTCCTCGGTCTTCTCCAGTTGAATGCCTCTTCTGCTTCTTCTTCTTCTTGCTCTTACTGCCGTGTTGGCTCTCCCTGACGGAGTCATGTGCAGCCCTCGGTGCAGCATTAGGAGCACACACAGTGTCAACGGCCGCCTGCCGCTGCTGCTGCTGATGCTGCTTAGCTGGAGCACTTGCGGTCTGCTGTGATATATCGCTCGATTGATTACGAACAGCGAAGTCTGCAGAAGGATCGTGGTGCTGCGCCTTCTGCCCCAGTAAGTGACCAGCTGTACGTACAGTCGATGGGGGCCTTCCCCTCGGCTCGGCGCGTCTGGACTTGTAACGCAAAGAAAGCATTGCTACGACAGCAGCGACTTGCGCCGCTGAAATATGTGTCG
>NW_024016742.1:0-1506 GCF_000499745.2 Eimeria mitis | reverse complement strand
TGGAGTGTATGTACAGCTGCTTTATCTTTTTTTATTTGTTGCTGCTGCCGCAGCAGCAGCTCTTCCCGCTGCTGCAGCTGTCTTTCTTTTATTTTTCTTGCTTCTGCTGCTCTTATAGAATCATTTATAAATGCTTCTCTGTCTGCTGCTAGCGACTGCTGCAGCAGCTGCAGCTGTGTTCTTTGACTATTCATTTCTTCTTCTCGCTGCTGCAGCTGCTGCAGCAGATCCATTGCTTCTTGCTGCTGCTGCTGCCCCTGCTGCAGCTCCTCCTGCGCTTGCTGCTGCAGCTGCTCCAGCTCCTCACGCTCACCAGCAAGAGAACGTTTTGCTGCTTCTAGCTGCTGCTCTTCCTGCTGCAGTCGTGCTGCTGCTGCATGCAGTTCTTGCTGCTGCTGCTGCTGCTGCGCCTGCTGAGCAGACAGCTGCACCCGCTGCTGCTGCAGCTCCTGTCTCTCTTTTGCTGCTGTTTGCTGCTGCTCTTGAAGCCGCAGCAGCTGAGTGTCTAGCTGCTGCTGCAAGTTTTGTCTTTCCTGCTGCAACTCTATATATAGCTGCTGCTGCTGCTGCAGTTGCTGCTGCTGCTGCTCCTCCAGCAGCTGCTGCTGCCGCTCTATATACTCCTTTTCAAGTGCTTCTCGCCTCTCCTCAAGTTGCTGCTGCTGCTGCTGCTGCTGCTTTTCAAACTCCTGCTGCAGCTGCTGCAGCTGCTGCTGCTGATCCTCAATATCCTGCTGCTGCTGCTGCAGCTCCTCCCGCTGCTGCTGCAGCTGCTGACGCTCCACGCTGCACTCTCTCTTCGCCGCCTCCGCCTCCTTCTGCAACGCANCTGCTGCTGCAGCTGCTGACGCTCCACGCTGCACTCTCTCTTCGCCGCCTCCGCCTCCTTCTGCAACGCAACAGCAGCAGCAGCAGCAGCAGCAAAACACAAGCAGCAGCAGCTCAGAGAGCGCCAGCAGCAAGAAGCATTTCAGGCTACCAGCAGCAGCAGCAGCAGCAGCAGCAGCAGCAGCAGCAGCAGCAAAGGGAGAAGCAGCACGCACCTCTCTGGCAGCAGTCTGCTCTAGATGCCTCGTAAGGTCCTGCTGTCTGCGTTTGAGGTCTTCTTGCTGCTGCTGCAGCTGCTGCTGCTGCTGCTGCAGCAGCTGCTGTTCTTGCTGCAGCATCTGCTGCTGATGCTCAATGTGTGAGTACTGCTGCTGCAGTTCTTGCTGCTGCGTCTCTTGGTGTCTCTGGAATTGCTGCTGCTGCTGCTGCAGTTCTTCCTCCTGCTGCTGGAGTTGCCGTTGCTGCTGCTGCTGCTCTGCCTCTTGCTGCTGCAGCAGCAGTTGCTGCTGCTGTTGCTCTACCTCTTGCTGCTGCAGCTGCTGCTGCTGCCTCCGCAAGCTGTCTTCTCGGGCATCAGCAGCAGCTTGCTGCTGCAGCAACTGCTGCCGTTGGTTATTAAGGTCTGCTTCTTGCTGCTGCAGTGTCGTTTCGCGTTGTATGAGTTGCTGCTCCTTTTGC
>NW_024016741.1:0-1507 GCF_000499745.2 Eimeria mitis | reverse complement strand
GCTGCTGCTGCTGCTGCTGCTGCTGCTGCTGTTGCTGGTGCTAGAGCTGCTGTTGCTGCTGCTGCTGCATGCATGCAGCAGCTGCAGCAGCAGCAGCAGCAGCAAGGGTTTAGATGAGAGAGACCGCCGCTATCGCGCCACCCACACAACAATTACTGTCACCTGCAAACCCGCAACGATAAACCCTAAACCCTAAAACCTAAACCCTCATTGGCTCTAAAAAACCCTTATTATTTATTAGGGTTTAGGGTTTAGGGTTTACTTTGGCTGCTGAAGGGGTTTAACTCATGCAGATGTCTCGTAGAGAGGGTTCTGAGTGTTTGGGGTTTAGGGTTTTGAAGGGCCTAGGGTTTGCGGGGGTTTAGGGAATTTAGGGTTTATTTAGGGTTTAGGCTGTAGTAGATTCGAATAGTTTAGGGTTTAGGGTTTAGGGTTTATAGTTCCGAAGGGTGTACAGATTCCTAGGGTTTACTAGGGTTTATTAGGGTTTACTAGGGTTTATGATGGTTTACTAGGGTTTATGAGGGTTTAGTAGGGTTTACTAGGGTTTGTTAGGGTTTCTTTGGGATATAAGGGTTTAGGGTGAACTAGGGTTTAGGGTTTAGGGTTTAGGGTGTAGGCCGAATTAGGGTTTAGGGTTTCACGGGAGTGTTTTTTGTTTGTTGTGTGGTTTGAGGGGTTTTTTGTTGCATCGTCTGAAGGAGCATCTAGCGTCTAGCATCTAGGGTTTAGGGTTTAGGGTTTAGGGTTTAGGGTTTAGGGTTTACATCATCGACAACGTTTCCTTCTTCATCTATCCACCGCCTGAAGGCCTCATACGCGAGGCGGTCTGCGGCGTCTTTCATTCGCTGCCCGTCGGTGGGGGCCCCAGTTATATACTGCACAAACCCTAAACCCTAAACCCTAAACCCTCGTAAACCCTCGTAAACCCTCGTACACACCAATACGTGCAAACACTAAACACTCGTAAACTCTCGTACACACCAATACGCGCAAACCCTAAACCCTCGTAAACCCTCGTAAACCCTCATACACACCAATACGCGCAACCCCTAAACCCTAAACCCTCGTAAACCCTCATACACACCAATACACACTCATATCACTCTAATTATAGCACCTATCGTAAACCCTTCATTTTCTCTACAGCGACGACGAGCGTCTATACACCCTAAACCCTAAACTATACCCACACTGTACATACAACACACGAAACAAACCAAACCACAAACCCTAAACCCTAAACCCTAAACCCTCAATAAAACTCACACTCGATACAATCGTTACAGCTTCTTCGCTGCTTATAAATTCCCAAATGCCGTCGCTGGCGACGATAAAGAACAGAGAGCTCTCGTCGAGTGGCACCTGCGTATACACCCCAAAACCCTAAACCCTAAACCCTAAACCCTAAACCCTAATAAACTCGGCTAAACCCTCATAAACCCTAAACCCTAACCTGTGCTATCTCGGGTTCAGAAACAACCCCTATCTGGTGCGCTATGCCGTC
>NW_024016740.1:0-1507 GCF_000499745.2 Eimeria mitis | reverse complement strand
ACACTGCGAGCAACTTTACAATGCTGTTACCAACGGCTTCGCAGGGTGAAAGGGCGATGCACTGCCTCGCCTAAAGCCCCCTCATGCTGCATCCATGACGTTCACATGTACCGTCGTGGCCTCAAAGCTGCCAATGCAAAATGCTTCATGTGGTACATGGATGTCCGCGGAGGTCGTGACAATGGCGCATGCAGTGCCTGTACTGAGGACAGTTTGCTGGACAGGCGGGTTGTGCTGAAAAGAAGCAGGTCGCCGTACGCTCTGTTCCAGCAGTCGGTGCCACGTTTCGTGGTTTGGAACTGTCCTGGTCCGGAACTGGCGTCAGTTCGTTTGGCATCATACTTCCCACAAGAGCACCCGCTCTCCCCAATAACTCGAATCTACCGATGTGAACCCGAAGAAATCCCCGGCATCCACTACGGCGCAGCGAAATATGATGTGGAGCTGGTCGGAGTGTCTTGCTCGCCACCCGCACGTCAACCTCCCACACGCATATAAACACAGACGCTGTACTTTTCGCGTCCTTTGGGCTCACAGTGAGCGGCCTGGAGCCGCTCCGGAGTTCGTCGAGCCGTCAGACGCGAAGCGGATTCGAGACATGGAGGCAACTCCAACTCCGCGCAGCAACGTAGCAGGACGGCAATCCTCCTTCCCGCGATATTGCCTAGACAAGAACAATCCGGTCTACTCCGACAACATCCTCGTTAGGGATTGCGCAAACCCGCCACAAACAGCATCCTGCCCGCGGCAACTGGGCCTTCGCCGCTCTATTGTGTATGCCCGAAACACATAATATGTAATCGTACTCGCNTATGTAATCGTACTCGCTGAAAGGCACATGACGCGACGCATGACGGTTATTGGCAGTGCAACACACGGTACTGCTCGTTCGCAAGAGAAGCCTCGTTGGTGCTAGATCGCCCCAAGGCACAAGCACTGGGCTCCGGGTGTTTCGACGCTGTCGCCGAAGCGCCTGCCAACCTAAACGTGCAGCGTATTGCTTTTAAGTAGCACCACCTTAGAGGGCTGGGTGTAGCGCATCGATATGTGAGTACGGCGTCTGGAGTCCTTGCAGAAGACTATGCTGGTGTGCCAAGACCAATTATGCTGCGCATGTGGCTAGGCATCGTACACTCTTCGCCCAGCAGACGCGAACGTTTGCGCACCAAGCTATATCTGATTTTTGTGGGCAGATAATTTCGTTGTGAGGAGCCATATCACCCTGACAATAAATGTCTAAACGTGGCAGCGACCATGGGCCCCCCCAACCATCCACTTGGGGTGCTTTTTCTGCCGCAGGCCGCTTCCTTAGGCAGCCTGCTTAGGTTGCGCACAGGCGCATGCACACGCGTATCCATAAATTCATGCACAGTCACACACGTAAATATGAAAACAACACAGCAATGCATTTCAAGTGCATCATGCTGTTGCAAGCGATTTCTCAAGGTGAAAGTGCCCTGCACCGCTTCTCACAACCCCCCTTCAATGACATGTGCGACGTCCGTAT
>NW_024016739.1:0-1508 GCF_000499745.2 Eimeria mitis | reverse complement strand
GGTTCGAGTGCAGCAATAGCAGGCGCTGCAGTGAGGAAGCTGCTGCGTCTGCTGCCTACAGTAAAGTAATCAGCAATAGTTATAATACTAAGCCCCTGCTGCTGCTGCCCCTGTCTCCCCTCTATCTCCTGATATGCTGCAGCAGCAGCACGGCGGATGCTGACGGAGTCATCGAAGAGCAGCGCCAGCAGCAGGTGGCGACCAAGACAGCGCCGCAGCAGCAAGTCTGCTGCTGCTGCTGCGTAGCAGCGGGCAAAGGCCCAAGCACCATAGCATGCAGCATCTCTCACGCATGCACCTGATGCGCTGCTCATGCTGCTGCTGCTGCTGCTGCTGCTGCGGCCAGAGTACAACACGCAGCGACATAAGAAACGCAACGCCTGCTGCAGCTGCTGCTGCTGCACTGCACCCAGCCGCAGCAACTCTGCTACTGCTAGACAGGTGCCGCTCAGCAGTCTCTCCCCAGCAGCAGACGAGGCCCCTGAGATGCTGTCTCTCCACAAGCTGTCGGTTGCTGCTGCTGCTGCTGCTGCTGCTGCTGCTGCTGGTGTTCCCGTTGCTGCTGTTGCTGCTGCTGCTGCTGCTCCTCCTCCTACTGCTTCTTTTGCTCCTGCTGCTTCACTTGAAGGCCCTGCTCTTGCTGCTGCTGCTGTTTTTGCTGCTGCTGCTGCTGCTCCTGCTGCTGCTGGTAATACACCGCTTGCTGCTGTCGGCAGCAGCGGCTGCGTTTCTGCTTCGAATGGCTGCAGCACCGCGCAGCAAACCTAAGCAAACAAAACACAAAACAAAAAAATAAAAATAAAAATAAAAACAAAAATAAAAATAAAAATAAAAATATTATTAATATTAATAAAAATAATAATGAAACAAGTAGCAGCAAAACAGAAATAAAAGACAACAGCAGTAGCGATAGAACAATAACTTTACAGCCCGCTATTTCTCTTGCTGCTGCTGCTGCTGCTGCAGCAGCTGCTGCTGCTGCTGCTGTTGCTGCAGCTAACACTGCAATGCTGCTGCTGCTGCCATTTGGGCTTTTAAGCTGTTCCTTTAGTGCTGTTGCTGCAGCAGTGCTGCTTCCGCAGCAGTGGTGTTCTTGGTGCTGCTGCTGCTCCTTTTGCTGCTGCTGCTGCTGCTGCTTCTGCCTCTTTTGCTGCTGCTGCTGCTGCTGCTGCTGCTGACCTGTTCAGCTAGTTCTTTGGGGAGCGCTAGCGAGACCCGGCCAATGCCTTTTGCTGCTGTCCACTGGACCCTGCTGTCTGTGTCTGCGAGGCGCTGCAGCGCCAGAGATACAAATGCTTCTGCTGCTGCTGCTGCTGCTTCAGAAATCTCTGCTGCTTCTGCTTCCTCTCCCTCCTGCTCCTCCTGCTGCTGCTGCTGCTGCTGTTGCTGGTCGGGCTGCTGCTGCTGTTTGTCGGACTGCTGCTGCTGCTGCTGTTGCTGCTGCTGCTGCTGCTGCAGCAGCAACTCGAGAGAACGGGCGTTTATGCAGTAACGCCACTTCGCCGGGC
>NW_024016738.1:0-1508 GCF_000499745.2 Eimeria mitis | reverse complement strand
TAGAGCCCATTCCTGTTGCTGCTCGTGCTGCAGCAGCACAGCGCTGCTTTTTTCTGTTGTTCTATCCTCTCCCATTGCCCCATAGTTGTTGTTGCATATGTTCATACTGTTTTCATTGCTGCTGTTGCTGCTGCTGCAGTTGATGTGCTTGAGCGCGCTGCCACGGAAACTTGCAGCCGAAGAGACGGCGGATGTTCCAACAGCGACAGTAGCAGCAGCAGAAACAGGATCAAGCGAAATTGCTGATACGCTGCGTGAAGAAGGATCTCTCGTTAAAAGGATTGGGTTTACAAAGGAGCAGGCCCCGCGACTGTTGCTACTTTGCCTTATGCTAGGTGGGGGGCATCAGCAGTGACCGCACCAAGAGACAGGAGCATCAGAAAAAGGCAACACGAGAAAGGGAACAGGGTAACAAGCAACGCAACAAAGCAGCCCTTTCTCGTTTGTTTTGTTGTGTTTGTTCCGCAGAAGCAGACGAGCTTGCAGGGTGGGTCCTTCACTGGATTGATGCATGCATGCCTATCGCATCAACTCCTGCAGAAGCAGGTGCTTCAAAAGACGGAAAAGTTCCTGGTTGCAAAGACAGCGCAACAAGCAGCAGCTGGGCTCCTGCTGCGGCAGTAGCAGCAGCGTTCGTTTCCGATGTTGCAGCAGCACAGCAGAGCATGCAACCTGAAGCAGCTGTCTACACGCCGGAGATATATGCCTTCTTGAGGCGGCGTCTGCTGCGAATTCGCGCCTGCAGTCATCTATCCAGCAGCAACAGCAAGATGACAAAAGCACGCAGCAGAAGGTCTACTGCAGCACCACCCAGCAGCATGCATCAAGATTCGCACAGAAGCATATCTCCGAGCACCGGAAGCACCTCCCCTTTGGCAACTCAGCAGCATAAGCACCATGTAACGGCTGCAGCATCCGCCCCTGCTACTTATGCTGCAGCGCATGGGGCGTATGCTTCGGGCCCAAGGGAAGGAAGAAGCGGCAGGATCCCCACGCCCGTTGCAGCAAGCATCTGCCCCTCCCCAGCACGCCGCCGCAGCTGCACAACGGATACGCGTGCTGCAGAGTCCGCGTCTCACTTACGCAACCATCAGCACCAGCATCACAACAGACCACCAGCTGCTGCTGTTCAGAGCCCGCCTACTGCTTCTGCAACCTACGCAAGCGGTATCTTGAACATGATTAAGCCCCTGCTTGTCTCAGAGGAGGAAGTGCAGTTGGAACGTCAAGTAAGGACGCACGATTTATTGTTGATGCAGCGGCAGCAGCAGCATCTGCAACACGAGAAGCAACCGCAGCAGCAGCATCTGCACCATGGGAAGCAGCCGCAACGGCGGCATCTGCAGCGCGGGAGGCAGGCTCAGCAGCAGCATCAGCAACAGCAGCAGCAGCAGCAGTTTGTCAAGCGCCTGCCTGATGCTGTGGCATCCTCAGAGGTGCCTTTCCTATCGTCTCCCCAGCATATGCACCATATGTACAACACCACAGATGAGGCACTGCAGAAGCAG